>NW_027008630.1:0-83832 GCF_036934945.1 Oncorhynchus masou masou
AGGGAGCTAGATGAGAGGCAGGACAGGGGAGCTAGATGAGAGGCAGGACAGGGGAGCTAGATGAGAGGCGGGACAGGGGGAGCTAGATGAGAGGCGGGACAGGGGAGCTAGATGAGAGGCAGGACAGGGAGGACCAATAGAGCACCAGGGGAGCTAGATGAGGCGCCAGGACAGGGGAGCTAGATGAGAGGCGGGACAGGGGAGCTAGATGAGAGGCAGGACAGGGGAGCTAGATGATGAGGCGGGACAGGGGAGCTAGATGAGAGGCAGGACAGGGGAGCTAGATGAGAGGCAGGACAGGGGGAGCTAGATGAGAGGCAGGACAGGGGGAGCTAGATGAGAGGCAGGACAGGGGAGCTAGAGCACCAGGGGAGCTAGATGAGGCGGGACAGGGGGAGCAAGATGAGAGGCAGGACAGTGGAGAGAGAGACCAATAGTAGCACCAGTGGGAGCTAGATGAGAGGCAGGACAGGGGAGCTAGATGAGAGGCAGGACAAGGGAGCTAGATGAGAGGCAGGACAAGGGGAGCTAGATGAGAGGCAGGACAAGGGAGCTAGATGAGAGGCAGGACAGGGGGAGAGAGACCTATAGTAGCACCAGTGGGAGCTAGATGAGGCGGGACAGGGAGCTTGATGAGAGGCGGGACAGGGGAGCTAGATGAGAGGCAGGACAGGAGCTAGATGAGAGGCAGGACAGGGCAGCTAGATGAGAGGCAGGACAGGGGGGAGCTAGATGAGAGGCAGGACAGGGAGCTAGATGAGAGGCAGGACAGGGGAGCTAGATGAGAGGCGGGACAGGGGAGAGAGAGACCAATAGTAGCACCAGGGGAGCTAGATGAGAGGCGGGACAGGGGAGCTAGATGAGAGGCAGGACAGGGGAGCTAGATGAGAGGCAGGACAGGGGAGCTAGATGAGAGGCGGGACAGGGGAGCTAGATGAGAGGCGGGACAGGGGGAGCTAGATGAGAGGCAGGACAGGGGAGAGAGAGACCAATAGTAGCGCCAGGGGGAGGTAGATGAGAGGCGGGACAGGGGAGCTAGATGAGAGGCAGGACAGGGGAGCTAGATGAGAGGCAGGACAGGGGGAGCTAGATGAGAGGCAGGACAGGGGGAGCTAGATGAGAGGCAGGACAGGGGAGAGAGAGACCAATAGTAGCACCAGGGGGAGCTAGATGAGAGGCGGGACAGGGGAGCTAGATGAGAGGCAGGACAGGGGAGCTAGATGAGAGGCGGGACAGGGGAGCTAGATGAGAGGCGGGACAGGGGAGCTAGATGAGAGGCGGGACAGGGGGAGCTAGATGAGAGGCAGGACAGGGGAGAGAGAGACCAATAGTAGCGCCAGGGGGAGCTAGATGAGAGGCAGGACAGGGGAGCTAGATGAGAGGCAGGACAGGGGAGCTAGATGAGAGGCAGGACAGGGGAGCTAGATGAGAGGCAGGACAGGGGAGAGAGACCAATAGTAGCACCAGGGGAGCTAGATGAGAGGCGGGACAGGGGAGCTAGATGAGAGGCAGGACAGGGGAGCTAGATGAGAGGCAGGACAGGGGAGCTAGATGAGAGGCAGGACAGGGGAGCTAGATGAGAGGCAGGACAAGGGGAGCTAGATGAGAGGCAGGACAAGGGGAGCTAGATGAGAGGCAGGACAAGGGGAGCTAGATGAGAGGCAGGACAGGGGAGAGAGAGACCTATAGTAGCACCAGTGGGAGCTAGATGAGAGGCGGGACAGGGGAGCTTGATGAGAGGCAGGACAGGGGAGCTAGATGAGAGGCAGGACAGGGGAGCTAGATGAGAGGCAGGACAGGGCAGCTAGATGAGAGGCAGGACAGGGGGAGCTAGATGAGAGGCAGGACAGGGGGAGCTAGATGAGAGGCAGGACAGGGGGAGCTAGATGAGAGGCGGGACAGGGGAGAGAGAGACCAATAGTAGCACCAGGGGGAGCTAGATGAGAGGCGGGACAGGGAGCTAGATGAGAGGCAGGACAGGGAGCTAGATGAGAGGCAGGACAGGGGGAGCTAAATGAGAGACAGGGGAGCTAGATGAGAGGCGGGACAGGGGAGCTAGATGAGAGGCAGGACAGGGGGAGGATGAGGAGACCAATAGTAGCGCCAGGAGGGGGTAGATGAGGCGGGACAGGGGAGCTAGATGAGGGCAGGACAGGGGAGCTAGATGAGAGGCAGGACAGGGGAGCTAGATGAGAGGCAGGACAGGGGGAGCTAGATGAGAGGCAGGACAGGGAGCTAGAGAGACCAATAGTAGCACCAGGGGAGCTAGATGAGAGGCAGGACAGGGGGAGCTAGATGAGAGCGGGACAGGGGAGCTAGATGAGAGGCGGGACAGGGGAGCTAGATGAGAGGCGGGACAGGGGAGCTAGATGAGAGGCGGGACAGGGGGAGCTAGATGAGAGGCAGGACAGGGGAGCCAATAGTAGCGCCAGGAGGTAGATGAGAGGCGGGACAGGGGAGCTAGATGAGAGGCAGGACAGGGGAGCTAGATGAGAGGCAGGACAGGGAGCTAGATGAGAGGCAGGACAGGGGGAGCTAGATGAGAGGCAGGACAGGGGAGAGAGAGACCAATAGTAGCACCAGGGGGAGCTAGATGAGAGGCGGGACAGGGGAGCTAGATGAGAGGCAGGACAGGGGAGCTAGATGAGAGGCAGGACAGGGGAGCTAGATGAGAGGCAGGACAAGGAGCTAGATGAGGGCAGGACAGGGGAGCTAGATGAGAGGCAGGACAGGGAGAGAGAGACCTATAGTAGCACCAGTGGGAGCTAGATGAGAGGCGGGACAGGGGAGCTTGATGAGAGGCAGGACAGGGGAGCTAGATGAGAGGCAGGACAGGGGAGCTAGATGAGAGGCAGGACAGGGGAGCTAGATGAGAGGCAGGACAGGGGGAGCTAGATGAGAGGCAGGACAGGGGAGCTAGATGACCAATAGTAGCACCAGGGGGAGCTAGATGAGAGGCGGGACAGGGGAGCTAGATGAGAGGCAGGACAGGGGAGCTAGATGAGAGGCAGGACAGGGGGAGCTAGATGAGAGGCAGGACAGGGGAGCTAGATGAGAGCCGGGACAGGGGAGCTAGATGAGAGGCAGGACAGGGAGCTAGATGAGAGGCGGGACAGGGGAGCTAGATGAGAGGCAGGACAGGGGGAGAGCTAGATGACCAATAGTAGCGCCAGGGGAGCTAGATGAGAGGCGGGACAGGGGAGCTAGATGAGAGGCAGGACAGGGGAGCTAGATGAGAGGCAGGACAGGGGAGCTAGATGAGAGGCAGGACAGGGGAGCTAGATGAGAGGCAGGACAGGGGAGCTAATAGTAGCACCAGGGGAGCTAGATGAGAGGCGGGACAGGGGGAGCAAGATGAGAGGCAGGACAGTGGAGCTAGATGAGAGGCAATAGTAGCACCAGTGGGAGCTAGATGAGAGGCAGGACAGGGGAGCTAGATGAGAGGCAGGACAGGGGAGCTAGATGAGAGGCAGGACAGGGGTAGCTAGATGAGAGGCAGGACAGGGGAGCTAGATGAGAGGCAGGACAGGGGAGCTAGATGAGAGGCAGGACAGGGGAGCTAGATGAGAGGCGGGACAGGGGAGCTTGATGAGAGGCAGGACAGGGGAGCTAGATGAGAGGCAGGACAGGGGAGCTAGATGAGAGGCAGGACAGGGGAGCTAGATGAGAGGCAGGACAGGGAGCTAGATGAGAGGCAGGACAGGGGAGCTAGATGAGAGGCAGGACAGGGGAGCTAGATGAGAGGCGGGACAGGGGAGCTAGATGAGAGGCAGGACAGGGGGAGCTAGATGAGAGGCAGGACAGGGGAGCTAGATGAGAGGCAGGACAGGGGGAGCTAGATGAGAGGCAGGACAGGGGAGCTAGATGAGAGGCAGGACAGGGGAGCTAGATGAGAGGCAGGACAGGGGAGCTAGATGAGAGGCAGGACAGGGGGAGCTAGATGAGAGGCAGGACAGGGGAGCTAGATGAGAGGCAGGACAGGGGAGCTAGATGAGAGGCGGGACAGGGAGCTAGATGAGAGGCAGGACAGGGAGCTAGATGAGAGGCAGGACAGGGGAGCTAGATGAGAGGCAGGACAGGGGAGCTAGATGAGAGGCAGGACAGGGGAGCTAGATGAGAGGCAGGACAGGGGAGCTAAATGAGAGGCGGGACAGGGGAGCTAGATGAGAGGCAGGACAGGGGGAGCTAGATGAGAGGCAGGACAGGGGGAGCTAGATGAGAGGCGGGACAGGGGAGCTAGATGAGAGGCAGGACAGGGGAGCTAGATGAGAGGCAGGACATTTTGTTAGATGAGAGGTCAGGACTCCCTTCAGCTAGATGAGAGGCGGGAAGGGGTACTAGCTGAGAGGCAGGACAGGGGCATCTAAGATGAAGGTAGGACAGGGGAGCTAGATGAGAGGCAGGACAGGGCACTAGATTAGAGGCAGGACAGGGCCTTATTCCCTAGAAAGTGCACTGGACAGGGGAGCTAGATGAGAAGTGCACTACCTAGACCAGGGCGGGACAGGGGAGCTAGATGAGACGGGACAGGGCCCTATTCCATACAAAGTGCCATTTTGTTAAGGAGCCCTATTGCCTTTAAATGACAGGCTGAAACTGGATGGCCCTATTTCCTAACATTGTATGATGCCTTCCATTCCCCCTCCTTCATCTCCTCCATTGCCCTATTCTTCTTTAAGGAAATCACTGCTGAGTCATTTAGACCAGGCACCCTATTCCCTACAAAGTGCACTACTTTAGACCAGGGCCCTATTCCCTACAAAGTGCACTACCTTAGACCAGGGCCCTATTCCCTACAAAGTGTACTACTTTAGACCAGGTCCCTATTCCCTACATAGTGTACTACTTTAGACCAGGGCCTTATTCCCTACTAAGTGCACTACTTTAGACCAGGGCCCTATTCCCTACAAAGTGTACTACTTTAAACCAGGTCCCTATTCCCTACATAGTGTACTACTTTAGACCAGGGCCTTATTCCCTACAAAGTGCACTACTTTAGACCAGGGCCCTATTCCCTACAAAGTGCACTACTTTAGACCAGGGCCCTATTCCCTACAAAGTGCACTACCTTAGACCAGGGCCATATTCCCTACAAAGTGTACTACTTTAGACCAGGTCCCTATTCCCTACATAGTGCACTACTTTAGACCAGGGCCCTATTCCCTACAAAGTGCACTACTTTAGACCAGGTCCCTATTCCCTACATAGTGCACTACTTTAGACCAGAATCTTAAGGCTCCCATATGCTTTGGTTCGGCTGGTGCCTTGAGCACACTTGTTTGTTTGGGCGCCATAGTCCCTCCAAAAAAGACCTTTGCTTGAAAAATGAGAAAAAAGCGACAATCGTACTGTTTTACAATCGTGACACGCCTTAGCCAGTATACACTTCCACAACATAGTCACAATTATTCTAAGATACGTTTGTGTATAGTGTATGTAGACACCCCTTCATCCACAATATATACAGCAGTATGTGGACAATCCTTCTAATTAGTGGATTCGGCTATTTCAGCCCCACCTGTTACTGACAGGTGTATAAAATCGAGTTCCCAGACTGCCTCTCGAAGCCACGTCAGCACAAGAACTGTTTGTCGGGAGCTTCATGAAAATGGGTTTCCATGGCCCGAGCAGCCGCACACAAGCCTAAGATCACCATGCGCTACGCCGGCGTCGCCTGGAGGTAAAGTCGTCGCCAGTGGAAACATATTCTCCGGAGTGATGAGTCACGCTTCACCATCTGGCAGTCCGACGGACGAAACTGGGTTTGGCGGATGCCAGGAGAACGCTACCTGCCCCAATGCATAGTGCCAACTGTAAAGTTTGGTGTAGGAGGAATAATGGTCTGGGGTTGTTTTTCATGGTTCCCCCTTAGTTCCAGTGAAGGGAAAAACACTACAGCATACAATGACATTCTAGACGATTCTGTGCTTCTGACTTTGTGGCAACAGTTTGGGGATGGTCCTTTCCTGTTTCAGCATGAAGCGGGGGTCCATACAGTTCACAAAGCGAGGTCCATACAGAAATTATTTTTCGAGACCAGTGTGGAAGAACTTGACTGGCCTGCACAGAACCCTGACCTCAACCTCACCGAACACCTTTGAGAATGGATTTTGGAATGAGATGTTGGACGAGCAGGTGTCCACATACTTTTGGTCATGTTGAGTAACAAGAAATATGTCATTAATTTTAACGAGTGGATCTTAGTCGCACAATTTTACATCTAAAACAGTTTGCTGCAGTATTTTCTCAAAACAATTTGTCTATTGTTGAATGACATGACAGTTACTTGAAGAATCCATTCTGTTGACCATGTACATGACAGTCAATTGAAGAATCCATTCTGTTGACCAATGACATGACAGTCAATTGAAGAATCCATTCTGTTGACCAATGACATGACAGTCAATTGAAGAATCCATTCTGTTGACCAATGACATGACAGTTAATTGAAGAATCCATTCTGTTGACCAATGACATGACAGTCAATTGAAGAATCCATTCTGTTGACCAATGACATGACAAAGTTACTGAAGAATCCATTCTGTTGACCAATGACATGACAGTCAATTGAAGAATCATTCTGTTGACCAATGACATGACAGTTAATTGAAGTGAATCGTTTTGAATGCATTCTGCCGGGGCTTGACCAATGACATGACAAACGGGGATTTTCCCCGTGCGGACTTCTGGCTCCTGAACTTCCCGTTTCAGGTTTTGGAGGAGGTGTGTGTGGTTTGGGAGGGAAGAGGGACTGGGAGGGAGGGCGGGAACAACCCATGTGGACGAAGCCCCTGATAACCAACAAAAAAATACGTCACGCAATCATTGTCATAATATGATGCCCAAACTTTTCACAACTTTTTTTCCCGAATGGTAAGCATGACGACGCCTTTATGGGCGCTACACGGGGAACAGTAAATGGCGTTTTGAATGCAGCCGTAGTGTGTGGGAATGTGGGTTAAACTGAAACAGGACTGCCTCCATGGGGCTTCGGTAACCATTGTCGTTTCTTTAAAAGGAAGGAACTCTGTTTTGATTTCTGGAACGTTGGGATTTTCCCCGTGCGGAGCAGGAATCTGGCTGCCGGTGACTGACTTCCTGTTTCAGGTTTTGGGGAGGAGGTGTGTGGTTTGGGAGGGAGGGGGGAGGGTAGGGGTTCTTCTCATGTGGACGAGGTGGAGAATTCCTGCCTGTTAGATTGAAACCATATGAATGGAGAAAATACAAGGGGACGTTACAGGTGCGGGAAGTGAATGGACTCCATTGATGCCCACTTTTCTATGTCCTGTGGGGGGAGAGGGTACTTTCCTACGCACTGTGGAGGTGAACGAGGAAGGGGGTTGGAGTGTGTGTGTGTGTGTGTGTGTGGTGGTGTGTGTGACTGTGTGAGGTAAGGGGATGTGTGTGACTGACTGTGTGTGGGGATGGTGAGGGTGACTGTGTGTGTGTGTGGAATGTTGGGTTAAACTGAAACTGTGTGAGGACTGCCTCCATGTTCTTCTCTCCTACGACTGACTGACTGACTGTGTGTGGTAAGGGGATGGTAGAGGGTACTCTCCTACTGACTGACTGACTGTGTGAGGTAAGGGGATGGTAGAGGGTACTCTCCTACTGACTGACTGACTGTGAGGTAAGGGGATGGTAGAGGGTACTCTCCTACTGACTGACTGTGTGATGTAAGGGGATGGTTGAGGGTACTCTCCTACTGACTGACTGTGTGAGGTAAGGGGATGGTAGAGGGTACTCTCCTACTGACTGACTGACTGTGTGAGGTAAGGGGATGGTAGAGGGTACTCTCCTACTGACTGACTGTGTGAGGTAAGGGGATGGTAGAGGGGATGCTCTCCTACTGACTGACTGTGTGAGGTAAGGGGATGGTAGAGGGTACTCTCCTACTGACTGACTGTGTGAGGTAAGGGGATGGTAGAGGGTACTCTCCTACTGACTGACTGTGTGAGGTAAGGGGATGGTAGAGGGTACTCTCCTACTGACTGACTGTGTGACTCTCCTACTGACTGACTGTGTGAGGTAAGGGGATGGTAGAGGGTACTCTCCTATACTGACTGACTGACTGTGTGATGGTAAGGGGATGGTGTGAGGTAAGGGGATGGTAGAGGTACTCTCCTACTGACTGACTGACTGTGTGAGGTAAGGGGATGGTAGAAGGTGCTCTCCTATTGACTGACTGTGTGAGGTAAGGGGATGGTAGAGGGTGCTCTCCTACTGACTGACTGTGTGAGGTAAGGGGATGGTAGAGGGTACTCTCCTACTGACTGACTGTGTGAGGTAAGGGGATGGTAGAGGGTACTCTCCTACTGACTGACTGTGTGAGGTAAGGGGGATGGTAGAGGGTACTCTCCTACTGACTGACTGACTGTGTGAGGTAAGGGGATGGTAGAGGTACTCTCCTACTGACTGACTGTGTGAGGTAAGGGGATGGTAGAGGGTACTCTCCTACTGACTGACTGTGTGAGGTAAGGGGATGGTAGAGGGTACTCTCCTACTGACTGACTGTGTGAGGTAAGGGGATGGTAGAGGGTACTCTCCTACTGACTGACTGTGTGAGGTAAGGGGATGGTAGAGGGTACTCTCCTACTGACTGACTGTGTGAGGTAAGGGGATGGTAGAGGGTACTCTCCTACTGACTGACTGACTGTGTGAGGTAAGGGGATGGTAGAGGGTACTCTCCTACTGACTGACTGTGTGAGGTAAGGGGATGGTAGAGGTGCTCTCCTACTGACTGACTGTGTGAGGTAAGGGGATGGTAGAGGTAAGTGGTACTCTCCTACTGACTGACTGTGTGAGGTAAGGGGATGGTAGAGGGTACTCTCCTACTGACTGACTGTGTGAGGTAAGGGGTTGGTAGAGGGTACTCTCCTACTGACTGACTGACTGTGTGAGGTAAGGGGATGGTAGAGGGTACTCTCCTACTGACTGACTGTGTGAGGTAAGGGGATGGTAGAGGTACTCTCCTACTGACTGACTGTGTGAGGTAAGGGGATGGTAGAGGGTACTCTCCTACTGACTGACTGTGTGAGGTAAGGGGATGGTAGAGGTACTCTCCTACTGACTGACTGACTGTGAGGTAAGGGGATGGTAGAGGTACTCTCCTACTGACTGACTGTGTGAGGTAAGGGGATGGTAGAGGTACTCTCCTACTGACTGACTGACTGTGTGAGGTAAGGGGATGGTAGAGGTACTCTCCTACTGACTGACTGACTGTGTGAGGTAAGGGGATGGTAGAGGGTACTCTCCTACTGACTGACTGTGTGAGGTAAGGGGATGGTAGAGGTGCTCTCCTACTGACTGACTGTGTGAGGTAAGGGGATGGTAGAGGGTACTCTCCTACTGACTGACTGACTGTGTGAGGTAAGGGGATGGTAGAGGGTACTCTCCTACTGACTGACTGTGTGAGGTAAGGGGATGGTAGAGGGTACTCTCCTACTGACTGACTGTGTGAGGTAAGGGGATGGTAGAGGGTACTCTCCTACTGACTGACTGTGTGAGGTAAGGGGATGGTAGAGGGTACTCTCCTACTGACTGACTGTGTGAGGTAAGGGGATGGTAGAGGGTGCTCTCCTACTGACTGACTTGGAATGTGGCCTCTAAGGGCACCTTTGGGTTCCATAGGACTCTGGTCAAAAGTAGTGCACTATATAGGGAATAGGGTGCATGGGGTTCTGGTCAAAAGTAGTGCACTATATAGGGAATAGGGTTCCATAGGACTCTGGTCAATAGTAGTGCACTATATAGGGAATAGGGTTCCATAGGACTCTGGTCAATAGTAGTGCACTATATAGGGAATAGGGCTCTGGTCTAAAGTAGTGCACTATATAGGGAATAGGGTGCCATTAGGGAGGAGCCCTGGAATTGCGTCCCCTGTGACTGTAGCCTGGTCCCTGCTCTGATGTAGCTAGGGGTCAACCTTCCAAATTAGCACATTTCTCAGACTTCCTGGCTTTTCAACCTCAAGTGTAAATATTGTTTCCTAATTGTAAGCAAGGTTTGTTCTCTGCTACCCCCGCTTGCTTATTTTAACTTGTCAAACTTATGGCTTCTCATCCCCCAACCATCTTTTTTATCTCCCTACCTCCCTCCCTCCCTCCGCCCGCCTGCCCGCCCGCCCGACTCTCTCTCCCCCTCTCCGTCCATCCGTCCGACTCTCTCTCTCTCTCCCCCTCCCTCTCTCCGTCCGCCCACCTGTCTGTCTCTCTCTCTCCCCCTCCATCTCTCTCTCCCTCCCTCCCTCCCTCCGTCCGCCCGCCTGTCTGTCTCTCTCTCCTTTTCCACCATCTCTCCCCGTCCATCTCTCCCACCCTCCGTCCGCCCGCCTTTCTGTCTCTCCCTCTCTCTCCCCCTCCATCTCTCCGCCCGCCCGCCTGTCTGACTCTCTCTCTCTCTCTCCCCCTCCATCTCTCCGCCCGCCCGCCTGTCTGACTCTCTCTCTCTCTCTCTCCCCTCCATCTCTCCGCCCGCCCGCCTGTCTGACTATCTCTCTCCCCCTCCATCTCTCCCTCCCTCCATCCGCCCGCCTGTCTGACTATCTCTCTCCCCCTCCATCTCTCCCTCCTTCCGTCCGCCCGCCTGTCTGTCTCTCTCTCCTTTTCCACCATCTCTCCCCGTCCATCTCTCCCTCCTTCCGTCCGCCCGCCTTTCTGTCTCTCTCTCTCCCCCTCCCTCCGTCCGCCCGCCTTTCTGTCTCTCTCTCCCCCTCCGTCCGCCCGCCCGCCTTTCTGTCTCTCTCTCTCTCTCCCCCTCCCTCCGTCCGCCCGCCTTTCTGTCTCTCTCTCTCTCCCCCTCCCTCCGTCCGCCCGCCCGCCTTTCTGTCTCTCCCTCTCTCTCCCCCTCTCCCTCCGTCCGCCCGCCTTTCTGTCTCTCTCTCTCTCTCCCCCCTCCCTCCGTCCACCCGCCCGCCTTTCTGTCTCTCTCTCTCTCTCCCCCTCCCTCCGTCCGCCCGCCTTTCTGTCTCTCTCTCTCTCCCCCTCCCTCCGTCCGCCCGCCTTTCTGTCTCTCTCTCTCCCCCCTCCCTCCCTCCCTCCGTCCGCCCGCCTTTCTGTCTCTCCCTCTCTCTCCCCCTCCATCTCTCCCTCCCTCTAGGTGGTTCTCCCAACCCAAACAGTCTGTGTTGAGGCAGACCGAGCAGAGCATCAGTGTGGTATTTCATCGAGGACTGTGAGCAATCCTTTAAGGGTATTTGTAGCCACAAAACAGCGAATGAAATGAGACCATTCAACAGCGTCGGGTCACAGAGGAATTAAACAGGCTTCTGAAACATGTCTAATGTATAAACAATAAACAATAAACTAATAAACATCAAACAGAGCCATATTAAACCTCTGACATTAGACGAGAACAGGTGTGACGTGAAGAACGTAAAGTTGATGCTTTTCTACACGTCTAAAAGCCAAATCTCTCTGGATAAAAGAAGTTGACATTAGTCAAGCAGAAACAGCATTTAAAGAGAAAAACAACGCAGTATGTTAGACGCGAGCTGAAAGGAAGGCGAGCAGTGAGTTATTCCGTTAACCAACTGACAAGGCAGCGGGGGGGTTGTAGCTGAGAAGAGCAGTGAGTTATTCCATTAACCAACTGAAAGGCGGGGGGGGGTTGTAGCTGAGAAGAGCAGTGAATTCCATTAACCAACCAGAAAGGCAGCGGGGGTTGTAGTGAGTTATTCCATTAACCAACTGAAAAGGGGGGTTGTAGCTGAGAAGAGCAGTGAGTTATTCCATTAACCAACTGAAAAGGGGGGGTTGTAGCTGAGAAGAGCAGTGAGTTATTCCATTAACCAACTGAAAGGGGGGGGGTGTAGCTGAGAAGAGCAGTGAGTTATTCCATTAACCAACTGAAAAGGCAGCAGGGGGGGGGGGGTTGTAGCTGAGAAGAGCAGCGAGTTATTCCATTAACCAACTGAAAAGGCAGCAGGGGGGTTGTAGCTGAGAATTAACCAACTGAAAAGCAGCGGGGGGTGAGTTATTCCATTAACCAACTGAAAAGGCAGCAGGGGGTTGTAGCTGAAAGAGCAGTGAGTTATTCCATTAACCAACCGACAAGGCAGCAGGGGGGGGTTGTAGCTGAAAGAGAGCAGTGAGTTATTCCATTAACCAACCGACAAGGCAGCAGGGGGTTGTAGCTGAAAAGAGCAGTGAGTTATTCCATTAACCAACTGAAAAGGCAGCAGGGGGGTTGTAGCTGAGCAGAAAGTGAGAAGGGTTGTTATTGACAAACTGCAGTAAAAACACCACAATCACCAAGCTTTCAAATAAATAACTTTGTATCTCGATATTTTAATATTATGTATTTATTATACAGGGCAAAGAAACCTGCCAGCTGTAAACATCCTATGAAAAAGGACTTCAATGCTTCAATAATTACCATAATGATCAAATATTAACTTAATAAATACTAATGTAGGTGGGGAGTGTTTTTTCGGCAGGAGACAACAACAAAATCACACACACCCTTCATAACATCACACACACCCTTCATAACATCACACACACCCTTCATAACATCACACACACCCTTCATAAAAACATCACACATCTCAAGGAGATTTAAAAACCAGAAGAGGGCAGAGCAGAGCAGACAGGCACACCACACCACACCACACAGCGCCCAGCTCAACCTGAAGGGAGCCCACATGGCTTCAGAGTAACAGGCTTGGCATTGGTGATCAGGTGTAGCAGATTGAACCCCGACATGGCTGCTTCTGATTGGCTGCTCCTGTCTGCTGATTGGAGGAGAGAGAGAGAAGACACGCCCGACTGACACACCCTGTCTAGGAGGGAGGGATGTAGGGAGGGATGGGGGGGCTATGCTACTCAGGCTGAGAGAGAGGGGCAGGGAGGAAGAGAGAGAGAGAGAGAGAAACAACAACACATAGGTCAAAGGTCACATTTCAATCACTGTACACTGTTAGACAGACAGACGGGTGTGATCCATCCACCGACCGACGTCCCGATTGGTTAACAGGGCTGATGCTGAAGGACGATTGGTTAACAGGGCTGATGCTGTAAGACGATTGGTTAACAGGGCTGATGCTGAAGGACGATTGGTTAATTAACAGGGCTGATGCTGTAAGACGATTGGTTAACAGGGCTGATGCTGTAGGATGATTGGTTAATTAACAGGGCTGATGCTTTAAGACGATTGGTTAACAGGGCTGATGCTGAAGGACGATTGGTTAACAGGGCTGATGCTGTAAGACGATTGGTTAACAGGGCTGATGCTGAAAGACGATTGGTTAACAGGGCTGATGCTGTAGGACGATTGGTTAATTAACAGGGCTGATGCTGAAAGACGATTGGTTAACAGGGCTGATGCTGAAAGACGATTGGTTAACAGGGCTGATGCTGAAGACGATTGGTTAACAGGGCTGATGCTGAAAGGACGATTGGTTAACAGGGCTGATGCTGTAAGACGATTGGTTAACAGGGCTGATGCTGAAAGACGATTGGTTAACAGGGCTGATGCTGAAAGACGATTGGTTAACAGGGCTGATGCTGAAAGACGATTGGTTAACAGGGCTGATGCTGTAAGACGATTGGTTAACAGGGCTGATGCTGAAGGACGATTGGTTAACAGGGCTGATGCTGAAAGGCGATTGGTTAACAGGGCTGATGCTGAAGGACGATTGGTTAACAGGGCTGATGCTGAAGGCGATTGGTTAACAGGGCTGATGCTGAAAGACGATTGGTTAACAGGGCTGATGCTGAAGGACAGATTGGTTAACAGGGCTGATGCTGAAAGACTATTGGTTAACAGGGCTGATGCTGAAAGTTATAGGGCGATTGGTTAACAGGGTCTGATGCTGAAGGAACGATTGGTTAACAGGGCTGATGCTGAATATAATGTGATGCATGGTTAACCTCTGGCTGATGCTGGTTATTGAGGACGATTGGTTAACAGGGCTGATGCTCAAACAGGGAAATTTTATTTATTTGACCTTAAACCAGGGCTGATGCTGTAAGACGATTGGTTAACAGACAGACACACAGAGCCTTGAAGGACAGATTTTGTACCTTGTCAGCGTTGAAGACATTGATCAGAATGAAATATTCCCCTCCATTTGAAGTTGACCCAGAGGTGAGGATGAGACAGTTATAGGCTACACTGAACCATTGATCAGAATGTCAGGGTCCATTATTACTACAGGAACATACATAAATGTCATTATTATTATTGGTAGATTGTTTACATTAAGTAATATAATGTGATGCATGTCTATAAACCTCTGGACACTGCCTGGTTATTGAGGACTGCAGTATGAGTCATAATACCCAGAAAACATAGAGGTCAAACAGGGAAATTTTATTTATTTGACCTTTATTTAACCAGGCAAGTCAGTTAAGAACAAATTCTTATTTTCAATGACGGCCTAGGAACAGTGGGTTAACTGCCTGTTCAGGGGCAGAACGACAGATTTTGTACCTTGTCAGCTCGGGCTACCCTGCCACCTTGAACTTGCCAACCTTTCGGTTACTAGTCCAATGCTCTAACCACTAGGCTACACTGCCCCTGCCCCTCCACTCTAACCACTAGGCTACACTGCCGCCCCTCCACTCTAACCACTAGGCTACACTGCCGCCCCTCCACTCTAACCACTAGGCTACACTGCCGCCCCTCCACTCTAACCACTAGGCTACACTGCCCCTGCCCCTCCACTCTAACCACTAGGCTACCTGCCGCCCCTCCACCTCTACACTCTAACCACTAGGCTACACCTGCCGCCCCTCCACTCTAACCACTAGGCTACCCTGCCACCTCTACACTCTAACCACTAGGCTACACCTGGCCGCCCCTCCACTCTAACCACTAGGCTACACCTGCCCTGCCCCTCTACACTCTAACCACTAGGCTACCCTGCCACCTCTCCACTCTAACCACTAGGCTACCCTGCCGCCCCTCCACTCTAACCACTAGGCTACCTGCCGCCCAATTGATTGGTTCTAATTGTTTTCCCACTATTCAATCCCCCCCCCATCTGGGATTTTAGAAACCCTTAAAATCAGGGCTGTGTGTCTCCTGGAGCCTCACCCTGACGTGGTGTATTGATTACCATGGAAATCTCTCTCGGGACAATTACATTTTTCAAAACAATTGGAATCTTTTTCCCTTTTTTGACCGCTAGGTTTTCTGGGTATTATGACGGCTCCATTGTGGGGCTCTATTTGCGCTGGCTGTAGCACCGGGGGGGGGACTGGGGTGTGATGAGACTGACATCATCTGATTCTACTCCCACCCAGTCCCTCTAACCGGGGGTTATAACATGGTCAAGCAGTGGTCACTCTACCTAGACGAGTGGCTAGCAGCAGGGCCTTCTGGGGGGGGATCCTGGTCTGTCTCAGGGACAACTGTAGAGCCACACGCCTTAGCAGGACAGCCATGGCAGGGCAGGCACACGATCAGAGAAAGACAGACCAAGCTACAAGGAGAGAGAGAGAGCTGAGTAGGAGCGTGGTGTGATGTTGGACAGCGCCACACATTTCAGGACCCCACCGGTTACTAAGCAGGCTGTCGTGGCGATACAGAGAGATAGTGTGTGTGAGGGTACAGTGAGTTAGTGTGTGTGTGTGTGAGGGTACAGTGAGTTAGTGTGTGTGTGTGTGAGGGTACAGTGAGTTAGTGTGTGTGTGTGTGAGGGTACAGAGAGTTAGTTGTGTGTGTGTGAGGGTACAGAGAGTTAGTAGTGTGTGTGTGAGGTTACAGTGAGTTGTGTGTGTGTGGTACAGTGAGTTAGTGTGTGTGTGTGTGTGTGTGGTGTGTGTGTGAGGGTACAGTGAGTTAGTGTGTGTGTGTGTGTGGGTACAGTGAGATGTGTGTGTGGGTACAGTGAGTTAGTGTGTGTGTGTGTGTGGGTACAGTGAGTTAGTGTGTGTGTGGGTACAGTGAGTTAGTGTGTGTGTGTGAGGGTACAGTGAGTTAGTGTGTGTGTGTGAGGGTACAGTGAGTTAGTGTGTGTGTGGGTACAGTGAGTTAGTGTGTGTGTACAGTGAGTTAGTGTGTGTGTGGGTACAGTGAGTTAGTGTGTGTGTGTGGGTACAGTGAGTTAGTGTGTGTGTGTGGGTACAGTGAGTTAGTGTGTGTGTGTGTGGGTACAGTGAGTTAGTGTGTGAGGGAACAGTGAGTTAGTGTGTGTGTGTGAGGGTACAGTGAGTTAGTGTGTGTGTGTGGGTACAGTGAGTTAGTGTGTGTGTGTGGGTACAGTGAGTTAGTGTGTGTGGGTACAGTGAGTTAGTGTGTGTGTGTGAGGGTACAGTGAGTTAGTGTGTGTGTGTGTAGTGTGGTACAGTGAGATAGTGTGTGTGTGTGGGGTACAGTGAGTTAGTGTGTGTGGGTACAGTGAGTTAGTGTGTGTGTGTGTGTGTGTGTGTGGGTACAGTGAGTTAGTGTGTGTGTGTGTGTGTACAGTGAGTTAGTGTGTGTGGGTACAGTGAGTTAGTATGTGTGTGTGAGGGTACAGTGAGTTAGTGTGTGTGTGTAGTGTGTGTGTGAGGGTACAGTGAGTTAGTGTGTGTGTGAGGGTACAGTGAGTGTGTGTGTGGTGGGAGGGACATCTAGTGGTGAATCTGGGGATGTGAGTTAGTGTGTGCAGGGTTACCTGAGTTAGTGTGTGTGTGTGTGGGTACAGTGTGTTGTGTGTGTGTGTGAGGGTGAGATGGTGTGTGTGTGTGTGGGTACAGAGTGTTAGTGTGTGTGTGTGTGTGTGTGTGTGTGTGGTGTGTGTGTGTGTGAGGTGTACAGTGAGTTAGTGTGTGTGTGTGTGTGGTGTGGTGAGATAGTGTGTGTGGGTACAGTGAGTTAGTGTGTGTGTGTGTGTGTGGGTACAGTGTGTTAGTGTGTGTGGGTGTGTGAGTGTAGTGTGTGTGTGTGTAGGTGTACAGAGAGATATGCATAGTGGTTAGAACAAACAAAGAGTTACATGTTGAGGTAAAGTGAGTTGTGTGTGTTATTTTCAGTGAGTTACTGTGCTGAATACAGTGAGTTAGCCATGACTAAAAAAGTGTGCTTGCTGGTTCACTTTGAATTAGTTGTTGTTCGGATACAGATAACATTCCAGGGATGAAGTGTCTGGGTACAGTGATTAGTGTGTGTGTGTGGCAGAAGCAGAGAAGGTGTGTGTGACAACCTTCCAAAAGTTCACAGCATGATGTGTGAGGTCCAACCAGTGAAACTGTGTGGATCAAAACCTGAGGGATACATTGATTTGATGTATTATGTTCAAAATAAAAATGAGTTACATTTAAAGTGTGTGTGATTTTAAAACACATGAGTTCTGATTTAGGTGAAGAAATGTGTGTGTGTGTGAGGGTACAGTGAGTTAGTGTCCCAGGACTGTGTGTGTGAGGGTACAATCAAAGTTGATGATTTTAGTGAGTTAGTGTGTGTGTGTGGACCCCAAGTGTGTGCACGTGGTGTGTGTGTGAGGGTACCCTGAGTGAGTTAGTGACCATTTGTGTGAGGGACCAGTGAGTTACCAGTTCAAAGTGTGTGTGTACGTTGCTGCAGATAAAACTGTGTGTGCTGGGCCACAAAGTTAGTGTGTGACGAGGGTACAGTGAGTTAGTGTGTGTGTGCTGGCTTCAGTGAGTTAGTGTAGAACTACTGTGTGGGGTACAGTGAGTTAGTGTGTGTGTGTGGAGGGTACAGTGAGTTAGTGTGTCTGTGAAAGACACAGAAACAGTGAAAGTTAGTGTGTTGTGTGATGAAACTGTACAGTGAGTTAGTGTGTGTCTCCTGGAACAACAGTGAAGACAAGTGTACTGGTACTGTGTGAGACAGTGAGTTAGTGTGTGTGTAGAGGGTGAGTGAGTTAGTATGTGTCTGTGTGTAGACTGTGTAGTGTGTGTGTAGTCTACAGTAGACTGTGTAGGGTACAGTGAGTTACTATTAGACTGTGTGTGTGAGGGTACAGTGAGTGTGTGTGTGTGGACTGAGGGACATCTACTGGTTCTAATCTGGAGATGATAGATTACTTAGTCTACTATTAGACTGATAGAATACTGTAGTCTACTATTAGACTGATAGAATACTCTAGTCTACTATTAGACTGATAGAATACTGTAGTCTACTATTAGACTGATGAATACTGTAGTCTACTATTAGACTGATAGAATACTGTGTCTACTATTCTACTATTAGACTGATAGAATACTGTGTCTACTATTAGACTGATAGAATACTGTAGTCTACTATTCTACTATTAGACTGATAGAATACTGTAGTCTACTATTAGACTGATAGAATACTGTAGTCTACTATTGACTGATAGAATACTGTAGTCTACTATTCTACTATTAGACTGATAGAATACTGTAGTCTACTGTTCTACTATTAGACTGATAGAATACTGTAGTCTACTATTAGACTGGTGAATGCTGTAGTCTACTATTCTGATGTGTAGACTGATAGAATACTGCATAGTCTATATTAGAACAAAAAGCAGCCTTGACATGTTCACTAAGACTGATAGAATACTGTAGTCTACTATTTTGATAGAATACTTGCTGAATACTTCAGTATATTAGCCATGACTAAAAATACTGGGCTTGCTGGTTCTACTTTAGACTGATAGTTGTAGTCTACTATTAGACTGATAGAATATTAGTCCATTAGACTGATAGAATACTGTAGTCTACTATTAGACTGATAGAATACTGTAACATCTACTATTAGACTGATAGAATACTGTAGTCTACTATTCTACTATTAGACTGATAGAATACTGAGTCTACAACCTTCCAAATACTGTTCTACATTAGCATGATGTACTGTAGTCCAACCAAAAGACTGATAGAATACTGTCTACTATTAAACTGATAGAATACTACATTTATTTGATGTATTATTAGTCTAAATAAAATAAAAAATTACATTTAAACTGATAGTCCTTAAATTCATTTTTAAAACTGTATTTGCTATTAGACTGATAAATACTGTAGTCTGATTTAGACTGATAGAATACTGTAGTCCACTATTAGACTGATAGAATACTGTCCTACTATTAGACTGATAGAATACTGTAGTCTACTATTCTAGGACTATTAGACTGATAGAATACTGTAGTCCTCTATTAGACTGATAGAATACTGTAGTCTACTATTAGACTGATAGAATACTGTAGTCTACTATTAGACACAGCTGTATTCAAATAATCAATTAGAATACTGTAGTCTTGATGATTTTAGTCTATTAGACTGATTACTGACTGATCAGAATACTGTAGTCTACTATTAGACTGAGACTGATAGAATACTGTAGTCTACTATTCTACTACTGATAGAATACTGTAGTTATTCTACTATTAGACTGATAGAATACTGTAGTCACTATTAGACTGATAGAATACTGTAGTCTACTATTCCACTATTAGACTGATAGAATACTGTAGTCTACTATTAGACTGATAGAATACTGTAGTCTACTATTACTATTAGACTGATAGAATACTGTAGTCTACTATTCTACTATTAGACTGATAGAATACTGTAGTCTACTATTACTATTAGACTGATAGAATACTGTAGTCTACTATTCCTATTAGACTGATAGAATACTGTAGTCTACTATTCTACTATTAGACTGATAGAATACTGTAGTCTACTATTCTATATTAGACTGTTAGAAGACTCGTAGTCTACTATTAGACTGATAGAATACTGGAGTCTACTATTCCACTATTAGACTGATAGAATACTGTAGTCTACTATTGGACTGATAAAATACTTAGTCTACTATTCACTATTAGACTTCTGGAACTACTATTAGACTGAGAATACTGTAGTCCTTACTATAGACTGATAGAATACTGTAGTCTACTATTCTACTATTAGACTGATAGAATACTGTAGTCTACTACTATTAGACTGATAGAATACTGTAGTCTACTATTCACTATTAGACTGATAGAATACTGTAGTCTCTATTCTACTATTAGACTGATAGAATACTGTCTACAGTACTGACTGGTCTACTATTAGACTGATAGAATACTGTAGTCTACTATTAGACTGATAGAATACTGTAGTCTACTATTAGACTGATAGAATACTGTAGTCTACTATTAGACTGATAGAATACTGTAGTCTACTATTAGACTGATAGAATACTGTAGTCTACTATTAGACTGATAGAATACTGTAGTCTACTATTAGACTGATAGAATACTGTAGTCTACTATTAGACTGATAGAATACTGTAGTCTACTATTAGACTGATAGAATACTGTAGTCTACTATTCCACTATTAGACTGATAGAATACTGTAGTCTACTATTAGACTGATAGAATACTGTAGTCTACTATTAGACTGATAGAATACTGTAGTCCACTATTAGACTGATAGAATACTGTAGTCTACACTATTAGACTGATAGAATACTGTAGTCTACTATTAGACTGATAGAATACTGTAGTCTACTATTAGACTGATAGAATACTGTAGTCTACTATTAGACTGATAGAATACTGTAGTCTACTATTAGACTGATAGAATACTGTAGTCTACTATTAGACTGATAGAATACTGTAGTCTACTATTAGACTGATAGAATACTGTAGTCTACTATTAGACTGATAGAATACTGTAGTCTACTATTAGACTGATAGAATACTGTAGTCTACTACTATTAGACTGATAGAATACTGTAGTCTACTATTAGACTGATAGAATACTGTAGTCTACTATTAGACTGATAGAATACTGTAGTCTACTATTCCACTATTAGACTGATAGAATACTGTAGTCTACTATTCTACTATTAGACTGATAGAATACTGTAGTCTACTATTAGACTGATAGAATACTGTAGTCTACTATTAGACTGATAGAATACTGTAGTCTACTATTCTACTATTAGACTGATAGAATACTGTAGTCTACTATTAGACTGATAGAATACTGTAGTCCACTATTAGACTGATAGAATACTGTAGTCTACTATTAGACTGATAGAATACTGTAGTCTACTATTAGACTGATAGAATACTGTAGTCCACTATTAGACTGATAGAATACTGTAGTCTACTATTCTACTATTAGACTGATAGAATACTGTAGTCTACTATTAGACTGATAGAATACTGTAGTCTACTATTAGACTGATAGAATACTGTAGTCTACTATTAGACTGATAGAATACTGTAGTCTACTATTAGACTGATAGAATACTGTAGTCTACTATTAGACTGATAGAATACTGTAGTCTACTATTAGACTGATAGAATACTGTAGTCTACTATTAGACTGATAGAATACTGTAGTCTACTATTAGACTGATAGAATACTGTAGTCTACTATTAGACTGATAGAATACTGTAGTCTACTATTAGACTGATAGAATACTGTAGTCTACTATTAGACTGATAGAATACTGTAGTCTACTATTCTACTATTAGACTGATAGAATACTGTAGTCTACTATTCTACTATTAGACTGATAGAATACTGTAGTCTACTATTAGACTGATAGAATACTGTAGTCTACTATTAGACTGATAGAATACTGTAGTCTACTATTAGACTGATAGAATACTGTAGTCTACTATTAGACTGATAGAATACTGTAGTCTACTATTAGACTGATAGAATACTGTAGTCTACTATTAGACTGATAGAATACTGTAGTCTACTATTAGACTGATAGAATACTCTAGTCTACTATTAGACTGATAGAATACTGTAGTCTACTATTAGACTGATAGAATACTGTAGTCTACTATTAGACTGATAGAATACTGTAGTCTACTATTGTACTATTAGACTGATAGAATACTGTAGTCTACTATTAGACTGATAGAATACTGTAGTCTACTATTAGACTGATAGAATACTGTAGTCTACTATTAGACTGATAGAAGACTGATAGAATACTGTAGTCTACATACTATTAGACTGATAGAATACTGTAGTCTACTATTCCACTATTAGACTGATAGAATACTGTAGTCTACTATTAGACTGATAGAATACTGTAGTCTACTATTCTACTATTAGACTGATAGAATACTGTAGTCTACTATTAGACTGATAGAATACTGTAGTCTACTATTAGACTGATAGAATACTGTAGTCTACTATTCTACTATTAGACTGATAGAATACTGTAGTCTACTATTAGACTGATAGAATACTGTAGTCTACTATTCTGATAGAATACTATCTACTATTAGACTGATAGAATACTGTAGTCTACTATTAGACTGATAGAATACTGTAGTCTACTATTCTACTATTAGACTGATAGAATACTGTAGTCTACTATTACTGTAGTCTACTATTAGACTGATAGAATACTGTAGTCTACTATTCTGATAGAATACTGTAGTCTACTATTAGACTGATAGAATACTGTAGTCTACTATTAGACTGATAGAATACTGTAGTCTACTATTAGACTGATAGAATACTGTAGTCTACTATTAGACTGATAGAATACTGTAGTCTACTATTAGACTGATAGAATACTGTAGTCTACTATTAGACTGATAGAATACTGTAGTCTACTATTAGACTGATAGAATACTGTAGTCTGTAGTCTACTATTAGACTGATAGAATACTGTAGTCTACTATTAGACTGATAGAATACTGTAGTCTACTATTAGACTGATAGAATACTGTAGTCTACTATTACTATTAGACTGATAGAATACTGTAGTCTACTATTAGACTGATAGAATACTGTAGTCTACTATTAGACTGATAGAATACTGTAGTCTACTATTAGACTGATAGAATACTGTAGTCTACTATTAGACTGATAGAATACTGTAGTCTATTAGACTGATAGAATACTGTAGTCTACTATTAGACTGATAGAATACTGTAGTCTACTATTAGACTGATAGAATACTGTAGTCTACTATTAGACTGATAGAATACTGTAGTCTACTATTCTACTATTAGACTGATAGAATACTGTAGTCTACTATTAGACTGATAGAATACTGTAGTCTACTATTAGACTGATAGAATACTGTAGTCTACTATTCTACTATTAGACTGATAGAATACTGTAGTCTACTATTAGACTGATAGAATACTGTAGTCTACTATTAGACTGATAGAATACTGTAGTCTACTATTAGACTGATAGAATACTGTAGTCTACTATTAGACTAGAATACTGTAGACTATTAGACTGATAGAATACTGTAGTCTACTTAGACTGATTAGACTGATAGAATACTGTAGTCTACTATTAGACTGATAGAATACTGATAGAATACTGTAGTCCACTATTAGACTGATAGAATACTGTAGTCTACTATTAGACTGATAGAATACTGTAGTCTACTATTAGACTGATAGAATACTGTAGTCTACTATTCCACTATTAGACTGATAGAATACTGTAGTCTACTATTAGACTGATAGAATACTGTAGTCTACTATTAGACTGATAGAATACTGTAGTCTACTATTAGACTGATAGAATACTGTAGTCTACTATTAGACTGATAGAATACTGTAGTCTACTATTAGACTGATAGAATACTGTAGTCTACTATTAGACTGATAGAATACTGTAGTCTACTATTCTACTATTAGACTGATAGAATACTGTAGTCTACTATTAGACTGATAGAATACTGTAGTCCACTATTAGACTGATAGAATACTGTAGTCTACTATTAGACTGATAGAATACTGTAGTCTACTATTAGACTGATAGAATACTGTAGTCTACTATTAGACTGATAGAATACTGTAGTCTACTATTAGACTGATAGAATACTGTAGTCTACTATTAGACTGATAGAATACTGTAGTCTACTATTAGACTGATAGAATACTGTAGTCTACTATTAGACTGATAGAATACTGTAGTCTACTATTAGACTGATAGAATACTGTAGTCTACTATTAGACTGATAGAATACTGTAGTCTACTATTAGACTGATAGAATACTGTAGTCTACTATTAGACTGATAGAATACTGTAGTCTACTATTAGACTGATAGAATACTGTAGTCTACTATTAGACTGATAGAATACTGTAGTCTACTATTAGACTGATAGAATACTGTAGTCTACTATAGTCTATTCTACTATTAGACTGATAGAATACTGTAGTCTACTATTAGACTGATAGAATACTGTAGTCTAACTATTCCACTATTAGACTGATAGAATACTACTATTAGACTGATAGTCTACTATTAGACTGATAGAATACTGTAGTCTACTATTAGACTGATAGAATACTGTAGTCTACTATTAGACTGATAGAATACTGTAGTCTACTATTCTACTATTAGACTGATAGAATACTGTAGTCTACTATTAGACTGATAGAATACTGTAGTCTACTATTCTACTATTAGACTGATAGAATACTGTAGTCTACTATTAGACTGATAGAATACTGTAGTCTACTATTCTGTAGTCTACTATTAGACTGATAGAATACTGTAGTCTACTATTAGACTGATAGAATACTGTAGTCTACTTTCTAGACTGATAGAATACTGTAGTCTACTATTCTACTATTAGACTGATAGAATACTGATAGAATACTATAGTCCACTATTAGACTGATAGAATACTGTAGTCTACTATTCTACTATTAGACTGATAGAATACTGTAGTCTATTAGACTATAGAATACCAAGTCTATGACTGATAGAATACAATAACTGTTACTGAAGACTGGCCTACTATTCTACTATTAGACACAATGAACCCTCTTAATTAATTAAGGACTCTACTATTCCACTATTAGACTGATAGAATACTGTAGTCTACTATTAGACTGATAGAATACTGTAGTCTACTATTAGACTGATAGAATACTGTAGTCTACTATTCGACTGATAAAATACTGTAGTCTACTATTCTACAATAAACCCTTAGAAGGACAATGAACAATAAACCCTGCTTAAGAAGGACTGGGCCATCCTATCCAAACCCTCTTAATTAAGAAGGACTGGGCTATCCAAGCTAACGATCCAAACCCTCTTAAGAAGGACTGGGCTATCCAAGCTAACGATCCAAACCCTCTTAAGAAGGACTGGGCTATCCAAGCTTACGATCCAAACCCTCTTAAGAAGGACTGGGCTGTCCAAGCCCTCTAATGGGTAGGATGTGCTGCCAAATAATGACAGAGACGACAGACCACAGCCAAAGCCAGCAGCAACCTTGTGTTAGTGGTGAATGATGCTGCACATTTTGCTAGTTGATTAGTGTTGATTTTATGATGTTTTAATGGCTTTGTTACTACTACTATGTTAATGTAAATGAGTGACATTGCAGACCGGTTAGAACTGGGCTGCGTAACCTGGGTAACTGGGCAGGTAGGTAACTGTGTATTCCATTCATGGAATCCAACTGCTTAAGTACCTATATTTATTTTACCAGGTAAGTTGACTGAGAACACGTTCTCATTTACAGCAACGACCTGGGGAATCGTTACAGGGGAGAGGAAGGGGATGAATGAACCAATTGTAAACTGGGGATGATTAGGTGACCATGATGGTATGAAGGTCAGATTGGGAATTTAGTCAGGACACCGGGGTTAACACCCCTACTCTTACGATAAGTGCTACGGGATCTTTAGTGACCATAGAGAGTCAGGACATTCGTTTTAACTTCCTATCCGAAAGACAGCACCTTTTAAAAGGGCAGTGTCCCCAACCACCGCCCTGGGGGCATTGGGATATTTTTTAGATCAGAGGAAAGAGTGCCTCTTACTGGCCCTCCAACACCACTTCCAGCAGCATCTTGTCTCCCAACCAGAAGATACTATCGTCAGTCTCTGGTTGGGGGATTTTTTTACGAGCCCCGACGCTCGTTCTGAACTCAGTCTAAGACACTGCATCTTATTGCAAGAGGCATTACTACAGTCCCTGGTTCGAATCCAGGCCGCATCACATCCGGCCGTGATTGGGAGTCCCCATAGGGCAGCGCACAATTGGCCCAGCGTCGTGCGGGTTTGGCCGGGGTATGTAGTCATTGGAAATAATAATTTATTCTTAACTGATTTGCCTAGTTAATACATAAAGGTTCAATAAAACTTGCGGTACAGTTTTGTAAACTGAGAGAAATAATTTTCAAAAAAACAATGGTTAAATTACAACACACTTTTCTAGGGTTACGGTCAGTGTTCCCACACGGCCATATATATATATATATCCATGTTACTGCGCTTGTTTCGGGAAGACAGAGGTGGCCACCTGGGATAACTAGCATGCTTTAAACACCTGTGCGTAAGCTAACTGAGGAGGAAGTGCAGTCATCTGGAGACAGCATATGGATCTGGGGCTAAACTGCCACAGTAAGTAGATTTTTCGCTGTTATGAAAGATAAGGGGTATATCAGCACGCGATTGGAAAAACGTTTCACAAGCAATATTTACTGACGTTTCTAAATGTTAAAACACAGCGTGGACATGGTCGTTCCCACGCAGCTAACAGTGGGCGAAGCTAACCTCTGAAAACCCTACGGATACGAAGGTTTTCCAGACCTAGTAACTGTGTAGGTCGATAAGGTCGATCCTTATAACATCTCCTGGATGGTCTGACCATAGAATTATTCTCATTCAATAATTTCTGTGAATATTTATTATGGGTTTGACTGGCATCCAACTCAAGGTGAACCACCACTTCTTATGCATGAAGAATGAACTCTCAGCCAGTCAACAATAAGAATATAATACAGTAGGCGTGTGTTCTACATTATGCTCTAAATACTCATGCCGTGGTGTATTACCAACTATGCTTATAACGGAGGCTTTAGTGAATGAACTGACATTAAACCTGGTTCGAGCTATTTCTATTAGCGTGTTGCCTTCATAAGCAAAGGCTGACAAGTGCGCCACATTAAAAATGCCATAGACTACAGTCAGTATAGACTACAGTCAGTATAGACGACAGTCAGTATAGACTACAGTCAGTATAGACTACAGTCAGTATAGACTACAGTCAGTATAGACTACAGTCAGTATAGACTACAGTCAAGGGGTCAGCTCTTCTGTAACGTTTGGTCTATTAACTTACTGTAACATAACTAGCTATGTTTCTAATATATCCGATTACACTGACGCTGCATACAACACTTGTTGACCTTTTTAATATAATGTATTCACCAAGAACTGTTGTCACGTTCAAGCGTCAATGTCTTTACAGCAAAGGCAACACTTTAGCCTACAAGTGCATGACTGTGTATTAGAACTGAATAGGCTATTTCAGCAACTGGTGTCCCACTCAAAACGAGTCCGTATTGTTAGCTCGGCTATCAAATGACAAGGACATTGTTTGTTATGGACAGTGGGACGGTCAACAAGCGCCACCGAGCAGAAAACTCTGGAAACAAAATGACATTTAAAAACAACACGACAATCTTTACACAGACTCGAATATGTATCATGCTATTGCAACAGTTAGTAAATAAACTACGAATCGAAATGTCGTTCACATACCTGTAAAAAGTAGCAGGGACAACAAAGTAACGCAGATCGTCAACCCACTGGCAGACGGGCGGTCCGTCCCGTGTCCGTGCATTAGCTGTGAACACAACTCAGTGAGACGAGAGAAACGGAGAACACACCGCTGGCCTGTCTGAGGGGCTGTCACTATATGGCCAAGCTGCAAAACCCGGAAGTTCTACAATTTTATCTTCTTTAAAAATCGGATTTCCAAACCGACGCTAACATTAACCATACTCCTAAACGTGTGCCTGACCTACGCTTAAATGAAGAGCAAAAAGCGAATTGACGTCTTCATACATTTTTCACGATTTATGCCAATTTCGACTTTGCAGCTTGGCATTATAGTGGGACATGTCTACTGTGGACTTCTTAGTTAGGTAATGACTGGTGCATTGTGGGATAGATTCCAGCGCCACAGGCACATATCTCCAAATATGAACAAGAGCAAAATCAGATTACGCGAAGTTAAGTCCATACAATAGGATCAAGCCAAACTAGCAGTCTATTTAAAGCCAAACTAGCAGTCTATTTAAATGAGTTATCTTACTATTGGCTCTCGTGCCTGGAAACATGGACTATTACAATGGATTGTTACGACAGCAGATTGGAAAGCGAGTCCAATGAGATAAATAGACTGGAATATAATAGAAGAGCACGGTTAGAATAGTGAGTTAGAATAGAATAGCATTGTTAGAATAGTGAGTTAGAATAGCAGTGTTAGAATAGTGAGTTAGAATTGTGAGTTAGAATAGAATAGCACTGTTAGAATAGTGAGTTAGAATAGAATAGCACTGTTAGAATAGAATAGCACTGTTAGAATAGTGAGTTAGAATAGCATAGCACTGTTAGAATAGTGAGTTAGAATAGAATAGCACTGTTAGAATAGAATAGCACTGTTAGAATAGTGAGTTAGAATAGAATAGCACTGTTAGAATAGAATAGCACTGTTAGAATAGTGAGTTAGAATAGCATAGCACTGTTAGAATAGTGAGAGAGAATAGCATAGCACGGTTAGAATAGTGAGTTAGAATAGCAAAGCACTGTTAGAATAGTGAGTTAGAATAGCACTGTTAGAATAGAATAGCACAGTTAGAATAGTGAGTTAGAATAGCATAGCACTGTTAGAATAGTGAGGAGAATAGCATAGCACTGTTAGAATATAATAACAGTGTTAGAATAGTGAGTTAGAATAGAATAGCAGTGTTAGAATAGTGAGTTAAAATAGAATAGCAGTGTTAGAATAGAATAGCAGTGTTAGAATAGTGAGTTAGAATAGCAGTGTTAGAATAGTGAGTTAGAATAGAATAGCAGTGTTAGAATAGTGAGTTAGAATAGCATAGCACTGTTAGTATAGCAGTGTTAGAATAGTGAGTTAGAATAGCATAGCACTGTTAGAATAGCACTGTTAGAGTAGTGAGTTAGAATAGCAGAGCACTGTAAGAGTAGTGAGTTAGAATAGCATAGCACTGTTAGAATAGTGAGTTAGAATAGCATAGCACTGTTAGAATAGTGAGAGAATAGCATAGCACTGTTAGAATAGAATAACAGTGTTAGAATAGTGAGTTAGAATAGAATAGCAGTGCTAGAATAGAATAGCAGTGTTAGAATAGTGAGTTAGAATAGAATAGCAGTGTTAGAATAGTTAGTTAGAATAGCAGTGTTAGAATAGTTAGTTAGAATAGCAGTGTTAGAATATAATAAGTGTTAGAATAGTGAGTTAGAATAGCATAGCACTGTTAGAATAGTGAGTTAGAATAGCAGAGCACTGTTAGAATAGTGAGTTAGAATAGCAGAGCACTGTTAGAATAGTGAGTTAGAATAGAATAGCACTGTTAGAATAGTGAGTTAGAATAGAATAGCAGTGTTAGAATAGTGAGTTAGAATAGAATAGCAGTGTTAGAATAGTGAGTTAGAATAGCATAGCAGTGTTAGAATAGTGAGTTAGAATAGCATAGCAGTGTTAGAATAGTGAGTTAGAATAGCATAGCACTGTTAGAATAGTGAGTTAGAATAGCAGAGCACTGATAGAATAGCATAGCACTGATAGAATAGTGAGTTAGAATAGCAGAGCACTGTTAGAATAGTGAGTTAGAATAGCAGAGCACTGTTAGAATAGTGAGTTAGAATAGCAGAGCACTGTTAGAATAGTGAGTTAGAATAGCAGAGCACTGTTAGAATAGTGAGTTAGAATAGCAGAGCACTGTTAGAATAGCAGAGCACTGTTAGAATAGTAAGTTAGAATGGACTATTCCTACTGTTTGATTCTGGAGGTGAAGTAGAGGCCCAATCCAATGACAATAGATGATCAGTGTTCACCCCACTGAATGACTGAAATAAGACCACTTACTGCTGTAAACTCATGTTGGACAGCCTGGTTCCCTCCCTGGTTCCAGCACTGTCCAGCCTGGTTCCCTCCCTGGTTCCAGCATTGTCCAGCCTGGTTCCCTCCCTGGTTCCAGCATTGTCCATGCCTGTTTGGACAGCCTGGTTCCCTCCTGGTTCCCTCCCTGGTTCCAGCACTATCCATGCGTGTTTGGACAGCCTGGTTCCAGCATTGTCCATGCGTGTTTGGACAGCCTGGTTCCCTCCCTGGTTCCAGCATTGTCCATGCGTGTTTGTGGACAGCCTGGTTCCCTCCTGGTTCCAGCATTGTCCATGCGTGTTTGTGGACAGCCTGGTTCCCTCCCTGGTTCCAGCATTGTCCATGTGTGTTTGTGGACAGCCTGGTTCCCTCCCTGGTTCCAGCATTGTCCATGCGTGTTTGTGGACAGCCTGGTTCCCTCCCTGGTTCCAGCATTGTCCATGTGTGTTTGTGGACAGCCTGGTTCCCTCCCTGGTTCCAGCATTGTCCATGCGTGTTTGTGGACAGCCTGGTTCCCTCCCTGGTTCCAGCATTGTCCATGCGTGTTTGTGGACAGCCTGGTTCCAGCATTGTCCAGCCTGGTTCCCTCCCCCTGGTTCCAGCATTGTCCATGCGTGTTTGGACAGCCTGGTTCCCTCCCTGGTTCCAGCATTGTCCATGCATTTCCACCCTTTAGAGCAGTGGTTCCCAGACTGTGGGTCTGGACCCCCTATTGGTTTGTGGTGTTACACATCATTTCATTATTATACAGTACAATTCTTAAAATGGGTCAAAGGAGCCCAGACTCAAATCTACATTGTCTGTTTTGAGGAACATTTTGGTCAGAGTCTCCCCCCCCCCACCCCCCACCCATGGTAGGTTGACTCAGACACCTCAATTGGTGTGTCAGGAAGCATAGTGGACACAGGCACAGCTGTTGGACAGGTTCTGCACTGAGAGGGGGTAGGTTGGGGTGAGGTAGAGACAGGCGAGGACACCTTCCATTTCCATATAGGAGAAGATAGAGAGAGAGAGAAAGCTGTGGTACAATACTTCACACACACACAATTAGCAGTCTTCACTGCACAACTGATTATAAAACATACAAGTCTAATTATGTAGAGTAGTGACGAAGAAGAAAAATCATCTTTAATCAGAGCCATTTTTTTTTTTTACAAGACAATTAAGTGAGCAATTACATTAAAAACATCTGAACCTTTTAAAATGTCTGGACACATTATTGGACAACTTTAGCTCCATGTGACTTGAGGGGGGGGGGGGTCGTGATAGGTCAATGTGAACGATACAATAGGAATTAAAACGTCTTCTGCATATAATAATAATCATAATACATATCACAAATATAAAAATGTACAATGTTTACATAAACGAGAGAAAGAAACTTCATTTAAGGGGGGAGCAGCTGATAGTTGAAGCAGCAAGCGTCACCTTGGACTGTAGAGAAGTGCCACACAGATAGGTTTAGAAAATTTACCCAAATTCCCCAGAAATGTCGGTTGGAAGATCGCCGGAATTAAGAGGGAATAAAGCAGAACACACCAAAATCCTCTAAACTGGGATTTCTGTGAAAATGTGTGGTTTTTGTTTTTTTTGTAAACCGCACACACAGACCAAGCATGTACATCCACTCACTTTATACAGTCTCATATCGTTTCTTATACATTTCTTAAGAAGAAAAACAACCTTCGGGTGCATCACTGGTATTCAACATCAGGTTGGTGACAATTATTACAAAAATATATTTTTTTAAAGATCACCATTACCCATGATGCACCACACAGGAAAGTACAGTCAGCAAAAAAACAAACTGGCTTCCATTTTGAACGTTGTTTATTTTGTACATATTCAGCTCTGTGCAGTGGAATACAACTGTTTAAAGTGAATGTAAAAAAGTAAAGCAGAAAGTATCTAAACATTTTTAAAACACTACCCATGTTTGACTACCCAAACAACAACCGGACTTGAATTTAAAATTAAATACTGGGTAGGTCCCCAAATGGCACCCCGGTCACCATAAGGCTCGAGTCAAAAGTAGTGCACTACATAGGGAATAGGGTGCCATTTGGGGACGCACTCTGGTGGAGGTGCAGGAAAGCATATTGTTGGACACAAACACCTATGAAAACACCCCATTCTAGGTGTTGTCCAGAACGGAAAAAAATAATTAATAAATCCAAGAAAAAACACATTTGTAATAAAGCTCTTTCTTTATGACCTCACGATCCCTTTAAACAATGATTATACCACTATAATAAACCCCAAGACATTCTCCAGTAATGCAGTGACAGCTGTTTGTTTGTTTTAAAGCACAAAGTTAAGGCACAACCAGGTCAACAACCGCTGCAGGGGAAAAGGACTGCACCAGGTTAATTAAAACATTTTTTATTTTATTTTTTTTAAATGTGCATCATTTTGTACAACTTACAGCAACCCCACTTTCAACTTCACACAGCCCCCCCCCCCCCCAACAAAATATACATATAATCTTTATGTTGGCGATTCCTTTGATCTTGAAGCATTATGAATGTGTTGATAGTTTGACGACAACATAAAATCCAGCTCACGTGCAAATCATTCAGGACTTTACAGTCTCCATTTAGACACAACAGGTGGTTGGAATAATTGGGGGGTGCATATAAAAATGGCACCCTATTCCCCTAAATAGTACACTACTTTGGGTTGAAAAGAGGATGGCGTTTGGAACAGGACCACATGTAGCTTTGTACTTTAAACTAAAAAACAATGTTTAAATGATGAATGTGAATCAGCTTATTTCTGCATCAACGATAAAAACACCGTTTCATTTCTGCGTTACACATCTAAAAAAACACACAACGGGTTTTGCGTGTTCTCTCTCTCTGCATCATATCTGACAAGACTATAATAACATAGCCTGAGGTCTGCGTTTAATCAACATCAACGGCTGGATACAATTAAAGAACCACAAACAAAAGTCGAAATGACATGGCAGGAAAAAAAAAAGTGTTTGCTCCGGTCCAAAAATGGAACCCTATTCCCTATATAGTGCACTACTTTAGACCAGGGCCATATTCCCTATATAGAGCACTACTTTAGACCAGGGCCCTATTCCCTATATAGTGCACTACTTTAGACCAGGGCCCTATTCCCTATATCGTGCACTACTTTAGACCAGGGCCCTATTCCCTATATCATGCACTACTTTAGACCAGGGCCCTATTCCCTATATAGAGCACTACTTTAGACCAGAGCCCTATTCCCTAAATAGTGCACTACTTTAGACCAGGGCCCTATTCCCTATATGGTGCACTACTTTAGACCAGGGCCCTATTCCCTATATAGTGCACTACTTTAGACCAGAGCCCCATTCCCTATATAGTGCACTACTTTAGACCAGAGCCCTATTCCCTATATAGTGCACTACTTTAGACCAGGGCCCATAGGGGTGGTGCACTACTTTAGACCAGGGCCCATAGGGGTAGTGCACTACTTTAGACCAGGGCCCCATAGGGGTAGTGCACTACTTTAGACCAGGACCCATAGGGGTAGTGCACTACTTTAGACCAGGGCCCATAGGGGTAGTGCACTACTTTAGACCAGGACCCCATAGGGGTAGTGCACTACTTTAGACCAGGGCCCATAGGGGTAGTGCACTACTTTAGACCAGGGCCCATAGGGGTAGTGCACTACTTTAGACCAGGGCCCATAGGGGTAGTGCACTACTTTAGACCAGGACCCATAGGGGTAGTGCACTACTTTAGACCAGGACCCATAGGGGTAGTGCACTACTTTAGACCAGGACCCCATAGGGGTAGTGCACTACTTTAGACCAGGGACCCATAGGGGTAGTGCACTACTCTAGACCAGGGACCCTTAGGGCTAGTGCACTACTCTAGACCAGGGACCCATAGGGGTAGTGCACTACTTTAGACCAGGGCTGCTTGAGGGAGGAAAGATACTTAAAATGGCCGCCAATATAGAGTTAAGACAGAAAACCAAAGAAGCCAAAAAATACAAAATGGACGACTGACTGATCGCCCACGTTATCAGCCCCCTCTTCTCGAAACTCCTTTCAATCAAAGACGGTTGGTTGCACCAACACCACCTGCCAAAATCACTGTCTCGCAACAAGTTATCCTCCCAATCTCTAACAAACACTTCCACTTCTGGATACAGAATCTGATGCAGTCAGTATGTTAAGAGTATTGTCGCGGTAGGCAGGAGAGAAAAAAGAGAGCTTATGGTTTTTGTCTTTATTAATACAGATCATTCAAAAGGAAGCCACCGCCACCAGCCATGTATTTCCATCTGACAGCGTAGCCCCCACTCCCACCCTGCAGTCGGCCCCACTCCCACCCTACAGTCGTCCCCCCTCCCACCCTACAGTCACCCCCACTCCCACCCTACAGTCACCCCCACTCCCACCCTACAGTCGCCCCCACTCCCACCCTACAGTCGTCCCCCTCCCACCCTACAGTCGGGCCCCACTCCCACCCTGCAGTCGTCCCCACTCCCACCCTACAGTCGGCCCCACTCCCACCCTACAGTCGGCCCCACTCCCACCCTACAGTCGGCCCCCACTCCCACCCTAGTCGGCCCCACTCCCACCCTACAGTCGGGCCCCACTCCCACCCTACAGTCGTCCCCACTCCCACCCTACAGTCGCCCCCACTCCCACCCTAGTCGGCCCCACTCCCACCCTACAGTCGGGCCCCACTCCCACCCTACAGTCGTCCCCACTCCCACCCTACAGTCGTCCCCCTCCCACCCTGCAGTCGGGCCCCACTCCCACCCTACAGTCGCCCCCACTCCCACCCTGCAGTCGTCCCCACTCCCACCCTACAGTCGTCCCCACTCCCACCCTGCAGTCGGCCCCACTCCCACCCTACAGTCGCCCCCACTCCCACCCTACAGTCGGCCCCACTCCCACCCTACAGTCGGCCCCACTCCCACCCTACAGTCGGCCCCACTCCCACCCTACAGTCGGCCCCACTCCCACCCTGCAGTCGGCCCCACTCCCACCCTGCAGTCGGCCCCACTCCCACCCTGCAGTCGGCCCCACTCCCACCCTGCAGTCGGCCCCACTCCCACCCTGCAGTCGGCCCCACTCCCACCCTGCAGTCGTCCCCACTCCCACCCTACAGTCAGCTCCACTCCCACCCTACAGTCGGCCCCACTCCCACCCTACAGTCGTCCCCACTCCCACCCTACAGTCAGCTCCACTCCCACCCTACAGTCGTCTAGGTGTTTACCTGCTTTTCCTCCACCGGCTCGACTAAGAACTAAAGTAAATGCAATAAGGGATTACATTCTCCAGGGAATAAACATCCAGATTATTGGTATAAATTCAAAAGCTTATAAATAGAGGCTTTAACTTTAACCTGCACATAAAGCAATTTCAATGTATAGCCCCCAACTCAACTCCTTGAAAAATCATGGGGCCAGTCTCGTTCAAAAAGGGGGATGGAGGGAGGAGAGGGAGGATGGAGGGATGGAGAGGATGGAGAGAGGAGAGGATGGAGAGAGGAGAGGATGGAGGGAGGAGGGAGGAGGAGGGGAGGGAGGATGGAGGGAGGGATGGAGGGAGGAGAGGATGGAGAGACAAGAGAAAGAAAGGGGTTGTTTCTCTCTCATATATTTGTTAAATATGCCATTAGAACGAAATGGAAGTTTTGTTTCCTTGTTTAAATCCATAAAGTTTGTAATACAAAAACAAAAAACCAAAAAATTAAATAGTGTCGACAGGGCACCGGCGAATCACACATCTCCAGCTTTCTCACACAAAGCTCAGACCACGCCCCTAGTCTCCAATCTCTCAGCCCATTGGTTGTTCAAGTGGTCTTCCAAAGTTTTGTTTTCAGAACTCTGATTGGTCGTTACAACAGAAACCACCGCAGGACTGTCAGTCTAAAGCCTCCCACCACTCCTGTGGTCCAGACAGGTTGTGGACAACCAACAGTCAAGTCCCACTTAAAAGACAAAACAAAGCCCTGTGAGCTGAGACGGTTCAACCCAGCCCTGTGAGTTGAGACAGAGGGGTCAACCCAGCCCTGTGAGCTGAGACAGTTCAACCCAGCCCTGTGAGCTGAGACAGTTCAACCCAGCCCTGTGAGTTGAGACGGTTCAACCCAGCCCTGTGAGTTGAGACGGGTCAACCCAGCCCTGTGAGTTGAGACAGAGGGGTCAACCCAGCCCTGTGAGTTGAGACAGTTCAACCCAGCCCTGTGAGTTGAGACGGTTCAACCCAGCCCTGTGAGTTGAGACGGTTCAACCCAGCCCTGTGAGTTGAGACAGAGGGGTCAACCCAGCCCTGTGAGTTGAGACAGAGGGATCAACCCAGCCCTGTGAGTTGAGACAGACTGGTCAACCCAGCCCTGTGAGTTGAGACAGAGGGTTCAACCCAGCCCTGTGAGTTGAGACAGACGGGTCAACCCAGCCCTGTGAGTTGAGACAGACGGTCAACCCAGCCCTGTGAGTTGAGACGGTTCAACCCAGCCCTGTGAGTTGAGACAGAGGGGTCAACCCAGCCCTGTGAGTTGAGACGATTCAACCCAGCCCTGTGAGCTGAGACAGAGGGGTCAACCCAGCCCTGTGAGTAGAGACAGACGGGTCAACCCAGCCCTGTGAGTTGAGACAGAGGGTCAACCCAGCCCTGTGAGTTGAGACGGTTCAACCCAGCCCTGTGAGTTGAGACGGTTCAACCCAGCCCTGTGAGTTGAGACAGACGGGTCAACCCAGCCCTGTGAGTTGAGACGGGTCAACCCAGCCCTGTGAGTTGAGACAGACGGTTCAACCCAGCCCTGTGAGTTGAGACGGTTCAACCCAGCCCTGTGAGTTGAGACGGTTCAACCCAGCCCTGTGAGTTGAGACGGTTCAACCCAGCCCTGTGAGTTGAGACAGACGGGTCAACCCAGCCCTGTGAGTTGAGACAGACTGGTCAACCCAGCCCTGTGAGTTGAGACAGACGGGTCAACCCAGCCCTGTGAGTTGAGACAGTTCAACCCAGCCCTGTGAGTTGAGACAGACTGGTCAACCCAGCCCTGTGAGTTGAGACAGACTGGTCAACCCAGCCCTGTGAGTTGAGACAGACGGTTCAACCCAGCCCTGTGAGTTGAGACAGACGGTTCACCAAGCTGCCATCCCTCCAGTAGAGGCTTGTTAAGGGGAGACTGAAGGAAAGGGGTCTTGTGCCCTGTGAGGTGAGACTGTTACACAGGGGTAAGAAGGAGCTGTCAGGGCTGGTGTGGTGGTATCTGTGGGGTTGAGGGAGAGAGAGGCTGGGGTATCCCCCCCCTTCAGGAGAAGCCAAGAGTGTTAGCGTCAGGGCTGGTGTGGTGGTATCTGTGGGGTTGAGGGAGAGAGGAGGCTGGGGTATCTGCACCCCCCCCTTCAGGAGAAGCCTAGAGTGTTAGCCAGGGCTGGTGTGGTGGTATCTGTGGGGTTGAGAGAGGAGGCTGGGGTCAACCCAGCCCTGGAGTTGAGACTAGAGAGTTAACCCAGGGCTGGTGTGGTGAGATCTGTGGGGTCAAGGGAGCCCTGTGAGTTGAGACAGGGTACTGGTCACCCCAGCCCTGTGAGAAGACAGAGAGTTAGCCCAGGGCTGGTGTGGTGGGGTTGAGGGAGAGAGGAGGCTGGGTAACTGCCCAGCCCTGTGAGGAGAAGCCTAGAGAGTTAGCGTCCCTGGTGTGGTGGGGTTGAGGGAGAGAGGAGGCTGGGGTATCTGCACCCCCCCCTCAGGAGAAGCCTAGAGAGTTAGCCCAGGGCTGGTGTGGTGGGGTGAGGGAGAGAGGAGGCTGGGGTATCTGCCCCCCCCCCCCCCCAGGAGAAGCCTAGAGAGTTAGCGTCAGGGCTGGTGTGGTGGGGTGAGGGAGAGAGGAGGCTGGGGTATCTGCACCCCCCCTCAGGAGAAGCCTAGAGAGTTAGCGTCAGGGCTGGTGTGGTGGGGTTGAGGGAGAGAGGAGGCCGGGGTCAGCCCCCCCTCAGGAGAAGCCTAGAGAGTTAGCGTCAGGGCTGGTGTGGTGGGGTTGAGGGAGAGAGGAGGCTGGGGTCTGCACCCACCCCCTCAGGAGAAGCCTAGAGAGTTAGCGTCAGGGCTGGTGTGGTGGGGTTGAGGGAGAGAGGAGGCCGGGGTATCTGCACCCCCCCTCAGAAGAAGCCTAGAGAGTTAGCGTCAGGGCTGGTGTGGTGGGGTTGAGGGAGAGAGGAGGCCGGGGTATCTGCACCCCCCTCAGGAGAAGCCTGAGAGTTCGTGTTAGAGCTGCTGTCAGGGCTGGTGTGGTGACGTAGTCTGGACATGGTGTTCATGTAGGTGTTGGAGGGCTTCAGGGAGGTGGTACAGCCCTGGGCCTGAGGGAACCGCTGGTGGTATCGGTCCAGACGCAGGTACTTCACCGTCACCAGCTTACCTGGGAGGGGGGGTAGGTAGGGGGGGGGGGGGGGGACAGGGTAGGGGGAGGGGGGGGGGGCAGTAGGTAGGGGGGGGGGTAGGTAGGGGGGGGGGGGGACAGTAGGTAGGGGGGGGGGTGTAGGTAGGGAGGGAGAGGAGCAGTAGGTAGGGAGGGGGAGGGGGAGTAGGTAGGGGGGAGTAGGTAGGGAGGGGGAGTAGGTAGGGAGGGAGACAGTAGGTAGGGTCAGGGGGGGGACAGTAGGTGGGGGGAGAGAGAGCAGTAGGTAGGGAGGGGGGAGGGGGGGGGGAGTAGGTAGGGGGGAGTAGGTAGGGAGGGGGAGAGGTAGGGGGGGGCTGGTGGTAGGGGGGTTGAGGGTAGGTAGGGAGGGGGAGTAGGTAGGGAGGGGGGGGGGGTAGGTAGGGAGGGGGGGGTAGGTAGGGGGGGAGTAGGTAGGGAGGGGGGGTGGTAGGGAGGGAGGGGGTAGGTAGGGAGGGGGGACAGTAGGTAGGTGGGGGGAGTAGGTAGGGAGGGGGGGGACAGTAGGTAGGGAGGGGGGGCAGTAGGTAGGGGGGGGGGGTAGGTAGGGAGGGGGGGGACAGTAGGTAGGGAGGGGGGTAGTAGGTAGGGAGGAGGCAGTAGGTAGGGAGAGAGAGACAAGGTAGGGAGGGAGAGAGAGCAGTAGGTAGGAAGGAGGCCGGTATGTAGGGAGAGAGAGACCCCCTAGGGAGGGAGGGAGAGAGACGGTTCGGGAGGAGGGAGGGAGAGAGCTGTCAGGGAGGGAGGGAGAGAGACGTAGGGAGGGAGGGATGGTGTTCATGGGGAGGGAGGGAGGGCTTCAGGGAGGGAGGTACAGTAGGTGGGAGGGAGGGGACCGCTGGTGGGAGGGAGGGTCCAGAGAGAGACTTCACCGTCAGGGAGGGGGAGGGGAGGGTAGGGAGGGAGAGAGAGAGGTAGGTAGGGAGGGAGGAAAGGGGGAGAGAGACGGTAGGTAGGGAGGGAGAGCAGTAGGTAGGAAGGGGGTATGTAGGGAGAGAGAGAGACGGTAGGTAGGGGGGGAGAGAGACGGTAGGGAGGGGGAGGGATAGAGAGACGGTAGGGGGGGGGGAGGGAGGAGACGGTAGGGGAGGGAGGGGGGAGGTAGGTAGGGAGGGAGGTAGGGAGAGAGAGACGGTAGGTAGGGAGGGGGGAGAGAGGTAGTAGGTAGGGAGGGAGAGACGGCAGTAGGTAGGGAGGGAAAGGGAGAGTAGGTAGGGAGGGAGAGAGGCGGTAGTAGGGAGGGGGGGGGGGCAGTAGGTAGGGGAGGGAGAGAGAGGCAGTAGGTAGGGAGGGAGAGAGAGCAGTAGGTAGGAAGGGAGAAAGGTAGGGAGAGAGAGAGACGGTAGGTAGGGAGGGAGAGAGAGAGACGGTAGGTAGGGAGGGAGAGAGAGACGGTAGGTAGGGAGGGAGAGAGAGACGGTATGTAGGGAGGGAGAGAGAGACGGTAGGTAGGGAGGGAGAGAGACGGTAGGGAGGGAGGGAGAGAGACGGTAGGTAGGGAGGGAGAGAGAGGCGGTAGGTAGGGGGAGAGACGGTAGGTAGGGAGGGAGACGGCAGTAGGTAGGGAGGAGGAAAGGGGGAGAGAGAGACGGTAGGTAGGGAGGGAGGATGGGGGGAGAGAGAGACAATGAAAACCAACCATGTGACTAAATCTATTAAATCCTTCCTATTTTATCCGGTATCAATAAATCACAGCCCACATGAATAGTACAAAATGCTATTGGCTCAAAGTTAGCAAACAAGGTCTATTGGCTTTGATCCAGGTGGTGAGATAAAATGGTCAACAATAAGGAAGTCAGCAGACAACAACAAGGTTCATTAGAGGACGGAAGGACAACGAAGGACAAACAAAGACGAGTGTGTTGTCGCTAAAGGCATTTAAAATATATTTTTAAAAAGTGATTTTACCATCGAACCAGGAGCCATGTAGCGCCTTGAAGGCTTTCCCTGAGTGTTCTGCTGACAGACACTTCACATAGACGCAGCCCTGGAGAGAGAGGAGAGAGAGACGTTAACAAGCTCCTCTATCACAGGTTATAAACACAGACACAGCCCTGGAGAGAGGAGAGAGAGACGTTAACAAGCTCCTCTATCACAGGTTATAAACACAGCCACGTCACATAGACACAGCCCTGGAGAGAGAGGAGAGAGACGTTAACAAGCTCCTCTATCACAGGTTATAAACACAGCCACGTCACATAGACACAGCCCTGGAGAGAGAGAGAGAGAGTTAACAAGCTTCTCTATCACAGGTTATAAACACAGCCACGTCACATAGACACAGCCCTGGAGAGAGGGGAGAGAGACGTTAACAAGCTCCTCTATCACAGGTTATAAACACAGCCACGTCACATAGACACAGCCCTGGAGAGAGACGTTAACAAGCTCCTCTATCACAGGTTATAAACACAGACACAGCCCTGGAGAGAGAGGAGAGAGAGACGTTAACAAGCTCCTCTATCACAGGTTATAAACACAGACACAGCCCTGGAGAGAGGAGAGAGAGACGTTAACAAGCTCCTCTATCACAGGTTATAAACACAGACACTTCACATAGACACAGCCCTGGAGAGAGAGGAGAGAGACGTTAACAAGCTCCTCTATCACAGGTTATAAACACAGACACAGCCCTGGAGAGAGAGGAGAGAGACGTTAACAAGCTCTTCTATCACAGGTTATAAACACAGACACGTCACATAGACACAGCCCTGGAGAGAGAGGAGAGAGAGATTAACAAGCTCCTCCATCACAGGTTATAAACACAGCCACGTCACATAGACACAGCCCTGGAGAGAGAGGAGAGAGAGATTAACAAGCTCCTCCATCACAGGTTATAAACACAGCCACGTCACATAGACACAGCCCTGGAGAGAGAGGAGAGAGACGTTAACAAGCTCCTCTATCACAGGTTATAAACACAGCCAGGTCAGTCTGTCGGGTGGCTACTGCAATATATAACCACGTGGCTGTTGGTTCTACCTGGTCACTGGATATATAACCAGATGGCTGTTGGTTCCACCTGGTCAGTGCATATATAACCAGATGGCTGTTGGTTCCACCTGGTCAGTGCATATATAACCAGATGGCTGTTGGTTCTACCTGGTCACTGGATATACAGTGCCAAAGTATTCGGCCCCCTTGAACTTTGGTTCTTTTGCCACATTTCAGGCTTCAAACATAAAGATATAAAACTGTATTTTTTTGTGAAGAATCAACAGAAGTGGGACACAATCATGAAGTGGAACAACATTTATTGGATATTTCAAACCTTTTTAACAAATAAAACTGAAAAATTGGGCTGTTGGTTCCACTTTCAGTGCAGCAAACTCTCTCCAGAAGTTCAGTGAGGATCTCTGAATGATCCAATGTTGACCTAAATGACTAATGATGATAAATACAATCCACCTGTGTGTAATCAAGTCTCCGTATAAATGCACCTGCACTGTGATAGTCTCAGAGGTCCGTATAAAGCGCAGAGAGCATCATGAAGAACAAGGAACACACCAGGCAGGTCCGAGATACTGTTGTGAAGAAGTTTAAAGCCGGATCTGGATACAAAAAGATTTCCCAAGCTTTAAACATCCCAAGGAGCACTGTGCAAGCGATATATTGAAATGGAAGGAGTATCAGACCACTGCAAATCTACCAAGACCTGGCCGTCCCTCTAAACTTTCAGCTATATACAAGGAGAAGACTGATCAGAGATGCAGCCAAGAGGCCCATGATCACTCTGGATGAACTGCAGAGATCTACAGCTGAGGTGGGAGACTCTGTCCATAGGACAACAATCAGTCGTTTGCACAAATCTGGCCTTTATGGAAGAGTGGCAAGAAGAAAGCCATTTCTTAAAGATATCCATAAAAAGTGTCATTTAAAGTTTGCCACAAGCCACCTGGGAGACACACCAAACATGTGGAAGAAGGTGCTCTGGTCAGATGTAACTTTTTGGCAATAATGCAAAACGTTATGTTTGGCGTAAAAGCAACACAGCTCTTCACCCTGAACACACCATACCCACTGTCAAACATGGTGGTGGCAGCATCATGGTTTGGGCCTGCTTTTCTTCAGCAGGGACAGGGAAGATGGTTAAAATTGATGGGAAGATGGATGGAGCCAAATACAGGACCATTCTGGAAGAAAACCTGATGGAGTCTGCAAAAGACCTGAAACTGGGACGGAGATTTGTCTTCCAACAAGACAATGATCCAAAACATAAAGCAAAATCTACAATGGAATGGTTCAAAAATAAACATATCCAGGTGTTAGAATGGCCAAGTCAAAGTCCAGACCTGAATCCAATCGAGAATCTGTGGAAAGAACTGAAAACTGCTGTTCACAAATGCTCTCCATCCAACCTCACTGAGCTCGAGCTGTTTTGCAAGGAGGAATGGGAAAAAATGTCAGTCTCTCGATGTGCAAAACTGATAGAGACATACCCCAAGCGACTTACAGCTGTAATTCGCAGCAAAAGGTGGCGCTACAAAGTATAACTAACCTGAATAATTTTGCACGCCCAATTTTTCAGTTTTTGATTTGTTAAAAAATTTGAAATATCCAATAAATGTCGTTCCACTTCATGATTGTGTCCCACTTGTTGTTGATTCTTCACAAAAAAATACAGTTTTATATCTTTATGATTGAAGTTGAAATGTGGCAAAAGGTCGCAAAGTTCAAGGGGGCTGAATACATTCGTGGCACTGTATATAACCAGATGGCTGTTGGTTCCACCTGGTCAGTGGATATATAACCAGAAGGCTGTTGGTTCCACCTGGTCAGTGGATATATAACCAGAAGGCTGTTGGTTCCACCAGGTCAGTGGATATATAACCAGATGGCTGTTGGTTCTACCTGGTCAGTGGATATATAACCAGAAGGCTGTTGGTTCCACAAGGTCAGTGGATATACCACCAGATGGCTGTTGGTTCTACCTGGTCAGTGGATATATAACCAGAAGGCTGTTGGTTCCACCTGGTCAGTGGATATATAACCAGAAGGCTGTTGGTTCCACCTGGTCAGTGGATATATAACCATGTGTTCCACCTGGTCAGTGGATATATAACCAGAAGGCTGTTGGTTCCACCTGGTCAGTGATATATAACCATGTGTTCCACCTGGTCAGTGGATATACAACCAGATGGCTGTTGGTTCCACCTGGTCAGTGGATATATAACCAGATGGCTGTTGGTTCCACCTGGTCAGTGGATATATAACCATGTGTTCCACCTGGTCAGTGGATATATAACCAGAAGGCTGTTGGTTCCACCTGGACAGTGGATATATAACCAGATGGCTGTTGGTTCTACCTGGTCAGTGGATATATAACCAGAAGGCTGTTGGTTCTACCTGGTCAGTGGATATATAACCAGAAGGCTGTTGGTTCCACCTGGTCAGTGGATATATAACCAGAAGGCTGTTGGTTCCACCTGGTCAGTGGATATATAACCAGAAGGCTGTTGGTTCCACCTGGTCAGTGGATATATAACCAGAAGGCTGTTGGTTCCACCTGGTCAGTGGATATATAACCAGAAGGCTGTTGGTTCCACCTGGTCAGTGGATATATAACCAGAAGGCTGTTGGTTCCACCTGGTCAGTGGATATATAACCAGAAGGCTGTTGGTTCTACCTGGTCAGTGGATATATAACCAGAAGGCTGTTGGTTCCACCTGGTCAGTGGATATATAACCAGAAGGCTGTTGGTTCCACCTGGTCAGTGATATATAACCAGATGGCTGTTGGTTCCACCTGGTCAGTGGATATATCACCAGATGGCTGTTGGTTCCACCTGGTCAGTGGATATACAACCAGATGGCTGTTGGTTCCACCTGGTCAGTGGATATATAACCAAAAGGCTGTTGGTTCCACCTGGTCAGTGGATATATAACCAGAAGGCTGTTGGTTCTACCTGGTCAGTGGATATATAACCAGAAGGCTGTTGGTTCCACCTGGTCAGTGGATATATAACCAGAAGGCTGTTGGTTCAACCTGGTCAGTGGATATATAACCAGAAGGCTGTTGGTTCCACCTGGTCAGTGGATATATAACCAGATGGCTGTTGGTTCCACCTGGTCAGTGGATATATAACCAGAAGGCTGTTGGTTCCACCTGGTCAGTGGATATATAACCAGAAGGCTGTTGGTTCCACCTGGTCAGTGGATATATAACCAGAAAGCTGTTGGTTCCACCTGGTCAGTGGATATATAACCAGAAGGCTGTTGGTTCCACCTGGTCAGTGGATATATAACCAGATGGCTGTTAAAGTGTTAAATCAAAAAACTTTATATTTGAGATTCTTCAAGTAAGGCACCCTTTGCCTTGATGACTGACAGCTTTGCACACTCTTGGCATTCTCTCAACCAGCTTCATGAGGTAGTCACCTGGAATGCATTTCAATTAACAGGTGTGCCTTGTTTTCATAGCGCGTTTGAGCCAATCAGTTGTGTTGTGATCAGGTAGGGGTGGTATACAGAAGACAGCCCTGTTTGGTAATAGAATAGGGAGCCGCTTGGAACACAGCCATTGCTTGATAGAACAGCTGTGACAGACACTCACCTCTCTGGAGTTCTTGTCGACAGCGATGTGGACGATGCCGTCGTTGTCACAACACTTCTCCAAGATGGCCTCGTGGATGGCCAGATGCCAGTTTTCACCAACCTCCCTGTTGCAAACACACACACGTAAAGGGGTCAGATGTCATCTAGAAGTCCTAACCCACCTCTAACCTGGTAGTCAAGAACACACAGGTAGGATAGCACAGTACATATGGCACACATGGGAAAACACTTGATACAATATACATCTGAGGGAGTCTGCCGACGTCCACGTCCAGGTCTAAGAGAGAGTCTGCCAACGTCAACGTCCAGGTCTAAGAGAGAGTCTGCCAACGTCCAGGTCTAAGAGAGAGTCTGCCAACGTCAACGTCCAGGTCTAAGAGAGAGTCTGCCAACGTCAACGTCCAGGTCTAAGAGAGAGTCTGCCAACGTCAACGTCCAGGTCTAAGAGAGAGTCTGCCGACGTCAACGTCCAGGTCTAAGAGAGAGTCTGCCAACGTCAACGTCCAGGTCTAAGAGAGAGTCTGCCAACGTCAACGTCCAGGTCTAAGAGAGAGTCTGCCAACGTCAACGTCCAGGTCTAAGAGAGAGTCTGCCAACGTCAACGTCCAGGTCTAAGAGAGAGTCTGCCAACGTCAACGTCTAAGAGAGAGTCTGCCAACGTCAACGTCCAGGTCTAAGAGAGAGTCTGCCAACGTCAACGTCCAGGTCTAAGAGAGAGTCTGCCAACGTCAACGTCCAGGTCTAAGAGAGAGTCTGCCAACGTCAACGTCCAGGTCTAAGAGAGAGTCTGCCAACGTCTAAGAGAGAGTCTGCCAACGTCAACGTCTAAGAGAGTCTGCCAACGTCAACGTCCAGGTCTAAGAGAGAGTCTGCCAACGTCAACGTCTAAGAGAGAGTCTGCCAACGTCAACGTCTAAGAGAGAGTCTGCCAACGTCAACGTCCAGGTCTAAGAGAGAGTCTGCCAACGTCAACATCTAAGAGAGAGTCTGCCAACGTGCAACGTCTAAGAGAGAGTCTGCCAACGTGCACATCTAAGAGAGAGTCTGCCAACGTCCACGTCTAAGAGAGAGTCTGCCAACGTCCACATCTAAGAGAGAGTCTGCCAACGTGCACATCTAAGAGAAAGTCTGCTGATACCGACATGCAAAGAGAGTGTTTTAGTCCCCTGACAAGTACATGCTCATCCCTAACCCCAACAGAACCTTAAAGATTGATGGTGAACACATTGACTTCGTAACACCCTCTGGTACTCACATGACTGGATCAAACATGTTTCTGATCTTCAGACACGGTGTTAAACTGTTGGGAGGAGAGTTCCTCCTGTCCAGAGGAAACGCTGAGAGAAGAGAGACAGACAGGAAAGAGATGTTCGATTGGAGAAAAGACAGGAAATGTGTTAGATGGACAAGAGGCAGACAAGAGACGCTAGATGGACAGTAAAACAGCAGGGAAGAAACATTTTCTTATTTCTGACATAAAACTACACGACCAAAAAGTACACGGACACCTGCTCATCGAACATCACATTTCGTAACCGTGGTTATTAATAGGGAGTTGGTAGTGCCCTACCTAGGGAACAGGGTGCCATTTGGGAGCACACTAGGAATGGGAACGGGTTAGTTACCTTTGCCCTGCCAGACTTTGGAGGGGATGAGTGAGATCTGGTCGCAGCTCAGAGAGGGCTGGAGCCACCTCCACACCAGGAAGTCGGCTCCGCCAATCCGCTGAGACTCTGTCCTGATACGGCTCTCATTGGCTGAGAGGAAGGTCACAGCCCGGTCCCAGACCTTCTTCAGCTTCTTTCTGGAATGGTAGAATAGAAACGAACAGTCATTATGACTAGCTTGTCTCTAAATGGTAGAATAGAAACAGTCATTATGACTAGCTTGTCTCTAAATGGTAGAATAGAAACGGTCATTATGACTAGCTCGTCTCTAAATGGTAGAATAGAAACGAACAGTCATTATGACTAGCTTGTCTCTAAATGGTAGAATAGAAACAGTCATTATGACTAGCTTGTCTCTAAATGGTAGAATAGAAACGAACAGTCATTATGACTAGCTTGTCTCTAAATGGTAGAATAGAAAGGAACAGTCATTATGACTAGCTTGTCTCTAAATGGTAGAATAGAAAGGAACAGTCATTATGACTAGCTTGTCTCTAAATGGTAGAATAGAAACGAACAGTCATTATGACTAGCTTGTCTCTAAATGGTAGTAGAATAGAAACGAACAGTCATTATGACTAGCTTGTCTCTAAATGGTAGAATAGAAACGAACAGTCATTATGACTAGCTTGTCTCTAAATGGTAGAATAGAAACGAACAGTCATTATGACTAGCTTGTCTCTAAATGGTAGAATAGAAACGAACAGTCATTATGACTAGCTTGTCTCTAAATGGTAGAATAGAAACGAACAGTCATTATGACTAGCTTGTCTCTAAATGGTAGAATAGAAACGAACAGTCATTATGACTAGCTTGTCTCTAAATGGTAGAATAGAAACGAACAGTCATTATGACTAGCTTGTCTCTAAATGGTAGAATAGAAACGAACAGTCATTATGACTAGCTTGTCTCTAAATGGTAGAATAGAAACAGTCATTATGACTAGCTTGTCTCTAAATGGTAGAATAGAAACGAACAGTCATTATGACTAGCTTGTCTCTAAATGGTAGAATAGAAACGAACAGTCATTATGACTAGCTTGTCTCTAAATGGTAGAATAGAAACAGTCATTATGACTAGCTTGTCTCTAAATGGTAGAATAGAAACAGTCATTATGACTAGCTCGTCTCTAAACGGTAGAATAGAAACGAACAGTCATTATGACTAGCTCGTCTCTAAATGGTAGAATAGAAACGAACAGTCATTATGACTAGCTCGTCTCTAAACGGTAGAATAGAAACGAACAGTCATTATGACTAGCTCGTCTCTAAACGGTAGAATAGAAACGAACAGTCATTATGACTAGCTCGTCTCTAAACGGTAGAATAGAAACGAACAGTCATTATGACTAGCTCGTCTCTAAATGGTAGAATAGAAACGAACAGTCATTATGACTAGCTTGTCTCTAAATGGTAGAATAGAAACGAACAGTCATTATGACTAGCTTGTCTCTAAACGGTAGAATAGAAACGAACAGTCATTATGACTAGCTTGTCTCTAAATGGTAGAATAGAAACGAACAGTCATTATGACTAGCTCGTCTCTAAATGGTAGAATAGAAACGAACAGTCATTATGACTAGCTCGTCTCTAAATGGTAGAATAGAAACGAACAGTCATTATGACTAGCTCGTCTCTAAATGGTAGAATAGAAACGAACAGTCATTATGACTAGCTTGTCTCTAAATGGTAGAATAGAAACGAACAGTCATTATGACTAGCTCGTCTCTAAATGGTAGAATAGAAACAAACATAGCTTGTCTCTAAATGGTAGAATAGAAACGAACAGTCATTATGACTAGCTCGTCTCTAAATGGTAGAATAGAAACGAACAGTCATTATGACTAGCTCGTCTCTAAATGGTAGAATAGAAACAAACATAGCTCGTCTCTAAATGGTAGAATAGAAACAAACATTGCTCGTCTCTAAATGGTAGAATAGCAACAAACATTGCTCGTCTCTAAATGGTAGAATAGCAACAAACATTGCTCGTCTCTAAATGGTAGACTAGAAACAAACATTGCTCGTCTCTAAATGGTAGAATAGAAACAAACATAGCTCGTCTCTAAATGGTAGAATAGAAACAAACATCGCTCGTCTCTAAATGGTAGAATAGAAACAAACATCGCTCGTCTCTAAATGGTAGAATAGAAACAAACATCGCTTGTCTCTAAATGGTAGAATAGAAGCAAACATAGCTCGTCTCTAAATGGTAGAATAGAAACAAACATAGCTCGTCTCTAAATGGTAGACTAGAAACAAACATAGCTCGTCTCTAAATGGTAGACTAGAAACAAACATAGCTCGTCTCTAAATGGTAGAATAGAAGCAAACATCGCTCGTCTCTAAATGGTAGAATAGAAACAAACATAGCTCGTCTCTAAATGGTAGACTAGAAACAAACATAGCTCGTCTCTAAATGGTAGAATAGAAACAAACATAGCTCGTCTCTAAATGGTAGAATAGAAACAAACATAGCTCGTCTCTAAATGGTAGAATAGAAACAAACATCGCTTGTCTCTAAATGGTAGAATAGAAACAAACATCGCTCGTCTCTAAATGGTAGAATAGAAACAAACATCGCTCGTCTCTAAATGGTAGAATAGAAACAAACATCGCTCGTCTCTAAATGGTAGAATAGAAACAAACATCGCTTGTCTCTAAATGGTAGAATAGAAGCAAACATCGCTCGTCTCTAAATGGTAGACTAGAACAAACATAGCTCGTCTCTAAATGGTAGACTAGAAACAAACATAGCTCGTCTCTAAATGGTAGACTAGAAACAAACATAGCTCGTCTCTAAATGGTAGAATAGAAGCAAACATCGCTCGTCTCTAAATGGTAGAATAGAAACAAACATAGCTCGTCTCTAAATGGTAGACTAGAAACAAACATAGCTCGTCTCTAAATGGTAGAATAGAAACAAACATAGCTCGTCTCTAAATGGTAGAATAGAAACAAACATCGCTCGTCTCTAAATGGTAGAATAGAAACAAACATCGCTCGTCTCTAAATGGTAGACTAGAAACAAACATCGCTCGTCTCTAAATGGTAGAATAGAAACAAACATCGCTCGTCTCTAAATGGTAGAATAGAAACAAACATCGCTCGTCTCTAAATGGTAGAATAGAAACAAACATAGCTCGTCTCTAAATGGTAGAATAGAAACAAACATAGCTCGTCTCTAAATGGTAGAATAGAAACAAACATCGCTCGTCTCTAAATGGTAGAATAGAAACAAACATCGCTCGTCTCTAAATGGTAGAATAGAAACAAACATAGCTCATCTCTAAATGGTAGAATAGAAACAAACATCGCTCGTCTCTAAATGATAGAATAGAAACGAACAGTCATTATGACTAGCTCGTCTCTAAATGGTAGAATAGAAACAAACATTGCTCGTCTCTAAATGGTAGAATAGAAACAAACATAGCTCGTCTCTAAATGGTAGACTAGAAACAAACATGACGCTTGTCTCTAAATGGTAGAATAGAAACAAACATTGCTAGCGTCTCTAAATGGTAGAATAGAAACAAACATCGCTTGTCTCTAAATGATAGAATAGAAACAAACATTGCTAGTCTCTAAATGGTAGAATAGAAACAAACATTATGCTCGTCTCTAAATGGTAGACTAGAAACAAACATCGCTTGTCTCTAAATGGTAGAATAGAAACAAACATTGCTCGTCTCTAAATGGTAGAATAGAAACAAACATAGCTCGTCTCTAAATGGTAGACTAGAAACAAACATTGCTCGTCTCTAAATGGTAGAATAGAAGCAAACAGTCATTCTCTAAATGGTAGAATAGAAACAAACATGTCTCTAAATGATAGAATAGAAACGAACAGTCATTATGACTAGCTCGTCTCTAAATGGTAGAATAGAAACAAACATTGACTCTTGTCTCTAAATGGTAGAATAGAAACAAACATAGCTCGTCTCTAAATGGTAGAATAGAAACAAACATTATGACTCTTGTCTCTAAATGGTAGAATAGAAACAAACATCATTATGCTCGTCTCTCTGACATGATAAGGAAAGCCCAGTTAAACTGAACAGGATGTGATTTGCTCCTCAGGGACTAAACAACAGAATCTGCCCTAAACACAACAAAGTAGTTTAGTTTAAGAAGCAGCAGGGTAGCCTAGTGGTTAGAGCGTTGGACTCATAAGCGAAAGTTTGCAAGTTCAAACCCCCGAGCTGACATTCTGTCGTTCTGCCCCTGAACAGGCAGTTAACCCACTGTTTCCAGGCCGTCATTGAAAGTAAGAATTTGTTCATAACTGACTTGCCTAGTTAAATAAATGGTAAATTAAAAATAATCATAATAATTTTTAAAAGTCTGAGATCCATACAGTTTAAATGACCACATCTTCTTAATAAAGACCATGAGATCCATACAGTTCATTATGAACCCATGTCCATTCCTGTAAACTGGTAGAATCGACACAAACAATGAAGTGTGGTGACAGTTCTATCCTAAATGGCAGAATAAAATCTGAAACTTTTGCCTGTTTCCATTTTTTTTTAATACATTTTCCCCAAATTCCATTTGCTCTGTTTAGTTTTTCCAGGTTGTCCCCAGTGGTCTAAGATCACACTTTTCTATTGATAGAAAAACAACAACATTGGATGTTAACTTCAAAATTAGTGAATAGAAAATCATATCAGGAGTCCATTTTTTAAAGTCTGAGAAAGTTCGACTATTTTGGTGTAGTTACCCTTTAATTGGTAGAACCAGCCAGGGAACATCATTATGACTAGCGATGTTTCTAAATGGAGAATTTGCAAAACAAAATGGCCACTGGACTGACGCTAATAAATTCTGATATAATTCTGCCAGGAAGGTAAGAGTTCCATTTGACTAGTTCACATTTAAATGGTAGAATTTTTTTGTTTGTTGCGAAAGTTTCCATCTACCAGAAGACTGTTATTAGTCATCGCTAACGGTACACTTAGTAGTAGACAAACGCGCACACAGACATTATGACTGTGCTTGTCTCAAAATACACAAAAACAAAATCACCGAACAGTTACATTATGACTACAATTATTGTCATAGCCAGGTTAATATAATAGTTTGAAACATTTTTATGTTAAACTTCTCTAAATGTATGCATTTTCTACTGAGTTCCATACATTTAGTTGATTCCCTAAATGAGAATCGAACATTTAGTTGATTCCCTAGAAACTGAGTTCCATACATTTAGTTGATTCCCTACTGAGTTCCATCATTATTGATTCCCTACTGAGTTCGAAATTTAGTTGATTCCCTACTAAGTTCAGTCATTTAGTTGATTCCCTACTGAGATCGATCAAATAGTTGATTCCCTACTGAGATCGATGCATTCAGTTGATTCCCTACTGAGATCGATGCATTTAAATGATTCCCTATAGATCGATGCATTTATTGATTCCTAGCTTGTTCCATAAATGTAGTTGATTCCCTACTGAGTTCCATCATTATTGATTCTCTAAATGAGTTCGATAGATTTAGTTGATTCCCTACTGAGTTCGATGCATTTAGTTGATTCCTACTGTTCTATACATTTAGTTGATTCCCTACTGAGTTCAATACATTTAGTTGATTCCCTAAATGAGTTCGATGCATTTAGTTGATTCCCTACTGAGTTCCATAAATGTAGTTGATTCCCTACTGAGTTCCATACATGTAGTTGATTCCTACTGAGTTCGATAGATTTAGTTGATTCCCTACTGAGTTCGATGCATTTAGTTGATTCCCTACGGAGATCGATGCATTTAGTTGATTCCCTACTGAGTTCAATACATTTAGTTGATTCCCTACTGAGTTCGATACATTTAGTTGATTCCCTACTGAGTTCGATACATTTAGTTGATTCCCTACTGAGTTCAATACATTTAGTTGATTCCCTAGCTTTCAATACATTTAAATTCCCTAGAGTTCAATACATTTAGTTGATTCCCATTATTCAATAGATTTTTGAATATTGTTGAATTCCATTTTAATGTCTAGATTCCAACTTCTCCACAACGCAGATTTTGTATGGCCCTAGTGCTAGAACTGAACTGGGGCTGAACCAGGGAGTTCTGACGTGAGGAATGGGCAGGTAAAGGTTAGAATACTCACCTGTCCTGGGGCTGAACCAGGGAGTCTCTGACTAGGAATGGGCAGGTAGGAGGTTAGTACTCACCTGTCCTGGGGCTGAACCAGGGAGTCTCTGACGTGAGGGACGGGCAGGTGGGAGGTTAGTACTCACCTGTCCTGGGGTTGGACCAGGGAGTCTCTGACGTGAAATGGGCAGGTAGGAGGTTAGTACTCACCTGTCCTGGGGCTGGACCAGGGAGTCTCTAAGGGATGGGCAGGTAGGAGGTTAGTACACCTGTCCTGGGGCTGGACCAGGGAGTCTCTGAATGAGGAATGGGCAGGTAGTCAGGTTATACTCACCTGTCCTGGGGTGGACCAGGGAGTCTCTGACGTGAGGGATGGGCAGGTAGGAGGTTAGTACTCACCTGTCCTGGGGTTGGACCAGGGAGTCATCTGACATGAGGGATGGGCAGGTAGGAGGTTAGTAGAAACCTGTCCTGGGGTTGACCAGGGAGTCTCTGACTAAATGGGCAGGTAGGAGGTTAGTATTCACCTGTCCTGGGGCTGGACCAGGGAGTCTCTGACGTGAGGGATGGGCAGGTAGGAGGTTAGTACACCTGTCCTTTGGACCAGGAGTCTCTGAAGGGATGGGCAGGTAGGAGGTTAGTACTCACCTGTCCTGGGGTTGGACCAGGGAGTCTCTGAAATGGGCAGGTAGGAGGTTAGTACACCTGTCCTGGGGTTGGACCAGGGAGTCTCTGACATGAGGGATGGGCATAGGAGGTTAGTACTCACCTGTCCTTTGACCAGGGAGTCTCTGAAGGGATGGGCAGGTAGGATTAGAAACACCTGTCCTGGGGTTGGACCAGGAGTCTCTGACGGAGGGATGGGCAGGTAGGAGGTTAGTACTCACCTGTCCTGGGGCTGGACCAGGGAGTCTCTGACGTGAGGGATGGGCAGGTAGGAGGTTAGTACTCACCTGTCCTGGGGCTGAACCAGGGAGTCTCTGACGTAGGGATGGGCAGGTAGGAGGTTAGAATCACCTGTCCTGGGGCTGGACCAGGGAGTCTCTGACGTGAGGAATGGGCAGGTAGGAGGTTAGTACTCACCTGTCCTGGGGCTGGACCAGGAGTCTCTGACGTGAGGGATGGGCAGGTAGGAGGTTAGTACTCACCTGTCCTGGGGTTGGACCAGGGAGTCTCTGACATGAGGGATGGGCAGGTAGGAGGTTAGACTCACCTGTCCTGGGGTTGGACCAGGGTCTCTGACATAAGGGATGGGCAGGTAGGAGGTTAGTGATTCACCTGTCCTGGGGTAGACCAGGGAGTCTCTGACGTGAGGGATGGGCAGGTAGGAGGTTAGTACTCACCTGTCCTGGGGTTGGACCAGGGAGTCTCTGAAATGGGCAGGTAGGAGGTTAGTACTCACCTGTCCTGGGGTTGGACCAGGGAGTCTCTGACGTGAGGGATGGGCAATGGTAGGAGGTTAGTACTCACCTGTCCTGGGGTTGGACCAGGGAGTCTCTGACATGGGGATGGGCAGGTAGGAGGTTAGTACTCACCTGTCCTGGGGTATGACCAGGGAGTCTCTAAATGGGCAGAATAGGAGGTTAGTACTCACCTGTCCTGGGGTTGGACCAGGAGTCTCTGAAGGGATGGGCAGGTAGGAGGTTAGTACTCACCTGTCCTGGGGCTGGACCAGGGAGTCTCTGACGTGAGGGATGGGCAGAATAGGAGGTTAGTACACCTGTCCTGGGGCTGAACCAGGGAGTCTCTGAATGAGGGATGGGCAGGTAGGAGGTTAGTACTCACCTGTCCTGGGGTTGGACCAGGGAGTCTCTGACGTGAATGGGCAGGTAGGAGGTTAGTACTCACCTGTCCTGGGGTTGGACCAGGGAGTCTCTGACGTGAGGGATGGGCAGGTAGGAGGTTAGTACTCACCTGTCCTGGGGTTGGACCAGGGAGTCTCTGACGTGAGGGATGGGCAGGTAGGAGGTTAGTACTCACCTGTCCTGGGGCTGGACCAGGGAGTCTCTGAAGGGATGGGCAGGTAGGAGGTTAGTACTCACCTGTCCTGGGGCTGGACCAGGGAGTCTCTGACGTGAGGAATGGGCAGGTAGGAGGTTATACTCACCTGTCCTGGGGCTGAACCAGGGAGTCTCTGACGTGAGAATGGGCAGGTAGGGCTGGAGGTCATTGTTCTCCTGACATGATGCATTGTGGATCCTCAGAACACCGATGATTCTCTCCACCATGTCAAACATCTGCCTGGTCTCCTCTTCCTCGCTCCTCCAACGATACTTCATGTAGTAGAATACACCCCACACCAGACCAATCACTAGAGAGAGAGAGAGAGAACGATTAGATACTTCATGTAGTAGAATACACCCCACACCAGACCAATCACTAGAGAGAGAGAAGGTTAGATTAGATACTTCATGTAGTAGAATACACCCCACACCAGACCAATCACTAGAGAGAATAGAAGGTTAGATTAGATACTTCATATAGTAGAATACACCCCACACCAGACCAATCACTAGAGAGAGAGAAGGTTAGATTAGATACTTCATGTAGTAGAATACACCCACACCAGACCAATCACTAGAGAGAGAGAGAGAAGGTTAGATTAGATACTTCATGTAGTAGAATACACCCCACACCAGACCAATCACTAGAGAGAGAGAAGGTTAGATTAGATACTTCATGTAGTAGAATACACCCCACACCAGACCAATCACTAGAGAGAGAGAAGGTTAGATTAGATACTTCATATAGTAGAATACACCCCACACCAGACCAATCACTAGAGAGAGAGAGAAGGTTAGATTAGATACTTCATATAGTAGAATACACCCCACACCAGACCAATCACTAGAGAGAGAGAGAAGGTTAGATTAGATACTTCATATAGTAGAATACACCCCACACCAGACCAATCACTAGAGAGAGAGAAGGTTAGATTAGATACTTCATGAAGTAGAATACACCCCACACCAGACCAATCACTAGAGAGAAGAGAGAAGGTTAGATTAGATACTTCATATAGTAGAATACACCCACACCAGACCAATCACTAGAGAGAGAAAGGTTAGATTAGATACTTCATATAGTAGAATACACCCCACACCAGACCAATCACTAGAGAGAGAAGAGAAAGATTAGATACTTCATATAGTAGAATACACCCAACACCAGACAAATCACTAGAGAGAGAGATTAGATTAGATACTTCATGTAGTAGAATACACCCACACCAGACCAATCACTAGAGAGAGAGATAAGTTAGATTAGATACTTCATGTAGTAGAATACACCCCACACCAGACCAATCACTAGAGAGTCTTAGATTAGATACTTCATGTAGTAGAATACACCCCACACCAGACCAATCACTAGAGAGAAGAAGGAGAGAAGGTTAGATTAGATACTTCATATAGTAGAATACACCCCACACCAGACCAATCACTAGAGAGAGAGGTTAGATTAGATACTTCATGTAGTAGAATACACCCCACACCAGACCAATCACTAGAGAGAGAGAGAGAGAGGTTAGATTAGATACTTCATGTAGTAGAATACACCCCACACCAGACCAATCACTAGAGAGAGAGAGAGAGAGAAGGTTAGATTAGATACTTCATATAGTAGAATACACCCCACACCAGACCAATCACTAGAGAGAGAGAGAGAGGTTAGATTAGATACTTCATGTAGTAGAATACACCCCACACCAGACCAATCACTAGAGAGAGAGAAGGTTAGATTAGATACTTCATGTAGTAGAATACACCCACACCAGACCAATCACTAGAGAGAGAGAGGGTTAGATTAGATACTTCATATAGTAGAATACACCCCACACCAGACCAATCACTAGAGAGAAGAGAAAGGTTAGATTAGATACTTCATATAGTAGAATACACCCCACACCAGACCAATCACTAGAGAGAGAGAAGGTTAGATTAGATACTTCATATAGTAGAATACACCCACACCAGACCAATCACTAGAGAGAGAGAAGGTTAGATTAGATACTTCATGTAGTAGAATACACCCCACACCAGACCAATACTAGAGAGAGAGAAGGTTAGATTAGATACTTCATATAGTGGAATACACCCCACACCAGACCAATCACTAGAGAGAGAAGGTTAGATTAGATACTTCATGTAGTAGAATACACCCCACACCAGACCAATCACTAGAGAGAGAGAGAGAAGGTTAGATTAGATACTTCATATAGTAGAATACACCCCACACCAGACCAATCACTAGAGAGAGAGAGAAGGTTAGATTAGATACTTCATATAGTAGAATACACCCCACACCAGACCAATCACTAGAGAGAGAGAAGGTTAGATTAGATACTTCATATAGTAGAATACACCCCACACCAGACCAATCACTAGAGAGAAGAGAGAGAGAGTTAGATTAGATACTTCATGTAGTAGAATACACCCACACCAGACCAATCACTAGAGAGAGAGAGAAGAGAGACTTGGTTAGATTAGATACTTCATGTAGTAGAATACACCCCACACCAGACCAATCACTAGAGAGAGAGAGGTTAGATTAGATACTTCATATAGTAGAATACACCCCACACCAGACCAATCACTAGAGAGAGAGAGAGGTTAGATTAGATACTTCATATAGTAGAATACACCCCACACCAGACCAATCACTAGAGAGAGAGAGGTTAGATTAGATACTTCATATAGTAGAATACACCCCACACCAGACCAATCACTAGAGAGAGAGAAGGTTAGATTAGATACTTCATATAGTAGAATACACCCCACACCAGACCAATCACTAGAGAGAGAGAAGGAAGGTTAGATTAGATACTTCATATAGTAGAATACACCCCACACCAGACCAATCACTAGAGAGAGAGAAGGTTAGATTAGATACTTCATATAGTAGAATACACCCCACACCAGACCAATCACTAGAGAGAGAGAAGGTTAGATTAGATACTTCATATAGTAGAATACACCCCACACCAGACCAATCACTAGAGTTCGATAAGGTTAGATTAGATACTTCATATAGTAGAATACACCCCACACCAGACCAATCACTAGAGAGAGAAGGTTAGATTAGATACTTCATATAGTAGAATACACCCCACACCAGACCAATCACTAGAGAGAGAGACATTTAGATTAGATACTTCATGTAGTTCGAATACATTTACACCAGACCAATCACTAGAGAGAGAGAAGGTTAGATTAGATACTTCATATAGTAGAATACACCCCACACCAGACCAATCACTAGAGAGAGAATTAGATTAGATACTTCATGTAGTAGAATACACCCCAGTTGACCAATCACTAGAGAGAGAGAGATTTAGATTAGATACTTCATGTAGTAGAATACACCCCACACCAGACCAATCACTAGAGAGAGATAATTTAGATTAGATACTTCATATAGTAGAATACACCCCACACCAGACCAATCACTAGAGAGTTCGATACATTTAGATTAGATACTTCATATAGTAGAATACACCCCACACCAGACCAATCACTAGAGATACATTTAGATTAGATACTTCATTTAGTAGAATACATTTACCAGACCAATCACTAGAGAGAGAGAGAGAGGTTAGATTAGATACTTCATTTAGTAGAATACCCCCACACCAGACCAATCACTAGAGAGAGAGAGAGAGAGAGAGGTTAGATTAGATACTTCATTTAGTAGAATACCCCCACACCAGACCAATCACTAGAGAGAGAGATTAGATTAGATACTTCATTTAGTAGAATACACCCCACACCAGACCAATCACTAGAGAGAGAGAGAGAGTTAGATTAGATACTTCATTTAGTAGAATACACCCCACACCAGACCAATCACTAGAGATTCCCAACTTAGATTAGATACTTCATTAGTAGAATACACCCCACACCAGACCAATCACTAGAGATTCCTAGAGGTTAGTTAGATACTTTTAGTAGAATACACCCCACACCAGACCAATCACTAGAGAGAGATTTAGATTAGATACTTCATATAGTAGAATACACCCCACACCAGACCAATAGATCACTAGAGAGAGAAAGGTTAGATTAGATACTTCATATAGTAGAATACACCCCACACCAGACCAATCACTAGAGAGAGAGAAGGTTAGATTAGATACTTCATATAGTAGAATACACCCCACACCAGACCAATCACTAGAGAGAGAGAGGTTAGATTAGATACTTCATATAGTAGAATACACCCCACACCAGACCAATCACTAGAGAGAGAGAGGTTAGATTAGATACTTCATATAGTCACCTGAATACACCCCACACCAGACCAATCACTGAGAGATGGGAAGGTTAGATTAGATACTTCACCTGTAGAATACACCTGGACACCAGACCAATCACGTGAGAGATGGGAAGGTTAGATTAGATACTTCATATAGTAGAATACAACAACACCAGACCAATCACTAGAGAGGAGGTTAGATTAGATACTTCATATAGTAGAATACACCCCACACCAGACCAATCACTAGAGAGATGGGCAGGTTAGATTAGATACTTCATATAGTAGAATACACCCCACACCAGACCAATCACTAGAGAGAGAGAAGGTTAGATTAGATACTTCATTTAGTAGAATACACCCCACACCAGACCAATCACTAGAGAGAGATGAGAGGTTAGATTAGATACTTCATTTAGTAGAATACCCCCCACACCAGACCAATCACTAGAGAGAGAGAAGGCAGGTTAGATTAGATACTTCATATAGTAGAATACACCCCACACCAGACCAATCACTAGAGAGAGAGAGGAGGTTAGATTAGATACTTCATTTAGTAGAATACACCCCACACCAGACCAATCACTAGAGAGAGAGAGGTTAGATTAGATACTTCATTTAGTAGAATACACCCCACACCAGACCAATCACTAGAGAGAGAGAGGTTAGATTAGATACTTCATTTAGTAGAATACACCCCACACCAGACCAATCACTAGAGAGAGAGAGGTTAGATTAGATACTTCATATAGTAGAATACACCCCACACCAGACCAATCACTAGAGAGAGAGAAGGTTAGATTAGATACTTCATATAGTAGAATACACCCCACACCAGACCAATCACTAGAGAGAGAAGGTTAGATTAGATACTTCATATAGTAGAATACACCCCACACCAGACCAATCACTAGAGAGAGAGAAGGTTAGATTAGATACTTCATATAGTAGAATACACCCCACACCAGACCAATCACTAGAGAGAGAGAAGGTTAGATTAGATACTTCATATAGTAGAATACACCCCACACCAGACCAATCACTAGAGAGAGAGAGGTTAGATTAGATACTTCATGTAGTAGAATACACCCCACACCAGACCAATCACTAGAGAGAGAAAGGTTAGATTAGATACTTCATGTAGTAGAATACACCCCACACCAGACCAATCACTAGAGAGAGGTTAGATTAGATACTTCATATAGTAGAATACACCCCACACCAGACCAATCACTAGAGAGAGAGAGAGAGAGAGGTTAGATTAGATACTTCATGTAGTAGAATACAACCCCACACCAGACCAATCACTAGAGAGAGAGAAGGTTAGATTAGATACTTCATATAGTAGAATACACCCCACACCAGACCAATCACTAGAGAGAGAGAGGTTAGATTAGATACTTCATATAGTAGAATACACCCCACACCAGACCAATCACTAGAGAGAGAAGGTTAGATTAGATACTTCATATAGTAGAATACACCCCACACCAGACCAATCACTAGAGAGAGAAGGTTAGATTAGATACTTCATATAGTAGAATACACCCCACACCAGACCAATCACTAGAGAGAGAGAAGGTTAGATTAGATACTTCATATAGTAGAATACACCCCACACCAGACCAATCACTAGAGAGAGAAGGTTAGATTAGATACTTCATATAGTAGAATACACCCCACACCAGACCAATCACTAGAGAGAGGTTAGATTAGATACTTCATGTAGTAGAATACACCCCACACCAGACCAATCACTAGAGAGAGAGAAGGTTAGATTAGATACTTCATATAGTAGAATACACCCCACACCAGACCAATCACTAGAGAGAGAGGTTAGATTAGATACTTCATGTAGTAGAATACACCCCACACCAGACCAATCACTAGAGAGAGAGGTTAGATTAGATACTTCATATAGTAGAATACACCCCACACCAGACCAATCACTAGAGAGAGAGGGTTAGATTAGATACTTCATATAGTAGAATACACCCCACACCAGACCAATCACTAGAGAGAGAAGGTTAGATTAGATACTTCATATAGTAGAATACACCCACACCAGACCAATCACTAGAGAGAGAGAAGGTTAGATTAGATACTTCATATAGTAGAATACACCCCACACCAGACCAATCACTAGAGAGAGAAGGTTAGATTAGATACTTCATATAGTAGAATACACCCCACACCAGACCAATCACTAGAGAGAGAGAAGGTTAGATTAGATACTTCATATAGTAGAATACACCCCACACCAGACCAATCACTAAGAGAGAGAGAGGTTAGATTAGATACTTCATATAGTAGAATACACCCCACACCAGACCAATCACTAGAGAGAGAAGGTTAGATTAGATACTTCATATAGTAGAATACACCCCACACCAGACCAATCACTAGAGAGAGAGAGGGTTAGATTAGATACTTCATATAGTAGAATACACCCCACACCAGACCAATCACTAGAGAGAGAGAAGGTTAGATTAGATACTTCATGTAGTAGAATACACCCCACACCAGACCAATCACTAGAGAGAGAGAGAAGGTTAGATTAGATACTTCATATAGTAGAATACACCCCACACCAGACCAATCACTAGAGAGAGAGAGGGTTAGATTAGATACTTCATGTAGTAGAATACACCCCACACCAGACCAATCACTAGAGAGAGAGAAGGTTAGATTAGATACTTCATATAGTAGAATACACCCCACACCAGACCAATCACTAGAGAGAGAAGGTTAGATTAGATACTTCATATAGTAGAATACACCCACACCAGACCAATCACTAGAGAGAGAGAGAAGTTAGATTAGATACTTCATATAGTAGAATACACCCCACACCAGACCAATCACTAGAGAGAGAGAAGGTTAGATTAGATACTTCATATAGTAGAATACACCCCACACCAGACCAATCACTAGAGAGAGAGAGAGAGAAGGTTAGATTAGATACTTCATGTAGTAGAATACACCCCACACCAGACCAATCACTAGAGAGAGAGAGGTTAGATTAGATACTTCATGTAGTAGAATACACCCCACACCAGACCAATCACTAGAGAGAGAGAGAGAAGGTTAGATTAGATACTTCATGTAGTAGAATACACCCCACACCAGACCAATCACTAGAGAGAGAGAGAGAAGGTTAGATTAGATACTTCATGTAGTAGAATACACCCCACACCAGACCAATCACTAGAGAGAGAGAGAAGTTAGATTAGATACTTCATATAGTAGAATACACCCACACCAGACCAATTCACTAGAGAGAGAGAAGGTTAGATTAGATACTTCATATAGTAGAATACACCCACACCAGACCAATCACTAGAGAGAGAGAGGTTAGATTAGATACTTCATATAGTAGAATACACCCCACACCAGACCAATCACTAGAGAGAGAGAAGGTTAGATTAGATACTTCATATAGTAGAATACACCCCACACCAGACCAATCACTAGAGAGAGAGGTTAGATTAGATACTTCATATAGTAGAATACACCCCACACCAGACCAATCACTAGAGAGAGAGAAGGTTAGATTAGATACTTCATATAGTAGAATACACCCCACACCAGACCAATCACTAGAGAGAGAGAGAAGGTTAGATTAGATACTTCATATAGTAGAATACACCCCACACCAGACCAATCACTAGAGAGAGAGAGAAGGTTAGATTAGATACTTCATATAGTAGAATACACCCCACACCAGACCAATCACTAGAGAGAGAAGGTTATATTAGATACTTCATATAGTAGAATACACCCCACACCAGACCAATCACTAGAGAGAGAGAAGGTTAGATTAGATACTTCATATAGTAGAATACACCCTACACCAGACCAATCACTAGAGAGAGAGAGGAGGTTAGATTAGATACTTCATATAGTAGAATACACCCCACACCAGACCAATCACTAGAGAGAGAGAAGGTTAGATTAGATACTTCATATAGTAGAATACACCCCACACCAGACCAATCACTAGAGAGAGAGAAGGTTAGATTAGATACTTCATATAGTAGAATACACCCCACACCAGACCAATCACTAGAGAGAGAGAAGGTTAGATTAGATACTTCATATAGTAGAATACACCCCACACCAGACCAATCACTAGAGAGAGAGAAGGTTAGATTAGATACTTCATATAGTAGAATACACCCCACACCAGACCAATCACTAGAGAGAGAGAGAGGTTAGATTAGATACTTCATGTAGTAGAATACACCCCACACCAGACCAATCACTAAGAGAGAAGGTTATATTAGATACTTCATGTAGTAGAATACACCCACACCAGACCAATCACTAGAGAGAGAGAAGGTTAGATTAGATACTTCATATAGTAGAATACACCCCACACCAGACCAATCACTAGAGAGAGAGAGGAGGTTAGATTAGATACTTCATATAGTAGAATACACCCCACACCAGACCAATCACTAGAGAGAGAGAAGGTTAGATTAGATACTTCATATAGTAGAATACACCCACACCAGACCAATCACTAGAGAGAGAGAGAGAGGTTAGATTAGATACTTCATATAGTAGAATACACCTCACACAGGAGGCCTGTTAGGATGAGCAGCACCCTGTGGATGACTGTAAAGAGAAGACATGTCTAACCTGTTAGGATAGCAGCACCCTGTGGATGACTGTAAAGAGAAGACATGTCTAACCTGTTAGGATGAGCAGCACCCTGTGGATGACTGTAAAGAGGAGAGAAGACATGTCTAACCTGTTAGGATGAGCAGCACCCTGTGGATGACTGTAAAGAGAGAAGACATGTCTAACCTGTTAGGATGAGCAGCACCCTGTGGATGACTGTAAAGAGAGAAGACATGTCTAACCTGTTAGGATGAGCAGCACCCTGTGGATGACTATAAAGAGGAGAGAAGACATGTCTAACCTGTTAGGATGAGCAGCACCCTGTGGATGACTGTAAAGAGAGAAGACATGTCTAACCTGTTAGGATGAGCAGCACCCTGTGGATGACTGTAAAGAGGAGAGAAGACATGTCTAACCTGTTAGGATGAGCAGCACCCTGTGGATGACTGTAAAGAGGAGAGAAGACATGTCTAACCTGTTAGGATGAGCAGCACCCTGTGGATGACTGTAAAGAGAAGACATGTCTAACCTGTTAGGATGAGCAGCACCCTGTGGATGACTGTAAAGAGGAGAGAAGACATGTCTAACCTGTTAGGATGAGCAGCACCCTGTGGATGACTATAAAGAGGAGAAAGACATGTCTAACCTGTTAGGATGAGCAGCACCCTGTGGATGACTGTAAAGAGGAGAGAAGACATGTCTAACCTGTTAGGATGAGCAGCACCCTGTGGATGACTATAAAGAGGAGAGAAGACATGTCTAACCTGTTAGGATGAGCAGCACCCTGTGGATGACTATAAAGGGAGAGAAGACATGTCTAACCTGTTAGGACGAGCAGCACCCTGTGGATGACTGTAAAGAGGAGAGAAGACATGTCTAACCTGTTAGGATGAGCAGCACCCTGTGGATGACTGTAAAGAGGAGAGAAGACATGTCTAACCTGTTAGGATGAGCAGCACCCTGTGGATGACTGTAAAGAGGAGAGAAGACATGTCTAACCTGTTAGGATGAGCAGCACCCTGTGGATGACTGTAAAGAGAAGACATGTCTAACCTGTTAGGATGAGCAGCACCCTGTGGATGACTGTAAAGAGGAGAGAAGACATGTCTAACCTGTTAGGATGAGCAGCACCCTGTGGATGACTGTAAAGAGAGAAGACATGTCTAACCTGTTAGGATGAGCAGCACCCTGTGGATGACTGTAAAGAGGAGAGAAGACATGTCTAACCTGTTAGGATGAGCAGCACCCTGTGGATGACTGTAAAGAGGAGAGAAGACATGTCTAACCTGTTAGGATGAGCAGCACCCTGTGGATGACTGTAAAGAGGAGAGAAGACATGTCTAACCTGTTAGGATGAGCAGCACCCTGTGGATGACTATAAAGAGGAGAGAAGACATGTCTAACCTGTTAGGACGAGCAGCACCCTGTGGATGACTGTAAAGAGGAGAGAAGACATGTCTAACCTGTTAGGATGAGCAGCACCCTGTGGATGACTATAAAGAGGAGAGAAGACATGTCTAACCTGTTAGGATGAGCAGCACCCTGTGGATGACTATAAAGAGGAGAGAAGACATGTCTAACCTGTTAGGACGAGCAGCACCCTGTGGATGACTGTAAAGAGGAGAGAAGACATGTCTAACCTGTTAGGATGAGCAGCACCCTGTGGATGACTGTAAAGAGGAGAGAAGACATGTCTAACCTGTTAGGATGAGCAGCACCCTGTGGATGACTGTAAAGAGGAGACATGTCTAACCTGTTAGGATGAGCAGCACCCTGTGGATGACTGTAAAGAGGAGAGAAGACATGTCTAACCTGTTAGGATGAGCAGCACCCTGTGGATGACTGTAAAGAAGGCTCTTCTGAAGCGGCAGGAGAAGGACATCTTGGGGTGGGTCGACTCCAGACGAGTCACCTCACTCACCTCCGCTACTGCCTCCTCTGGGTTATCCCCGATCAGCCTGGGAGAGGAGGGGGAGGAGAGGAGTGAGGGAGAGGAGGGGGGGGAGGAGGGAGAGAAGAGAGGAGGGAGAGAGAGAGAGAGGGGGGAGGAGGGGGGGAGAAGGAGGAGGGAGAGGAGGGGGAGAGAAGGGGAGGGAGAGAAGAGGGAGGGAGAGAAGAGAGCGAAAGGAAGGAGGAGGAGAGAAGAGAGGGAGGGAGAGAAGAGAGCGAAAGGAAGGGGGGAGGAAGAAGAGAGGAGGGAGAGAAGAGAGCGAAAGGAAGGGGGGAAGAGGGAGGAGAGGGAGAGAGAAGAGAGCGAAAGGAAGGGGGGGAAGAGAGGAGGGAGAGAAGAGAGCGAAAGGAAGGGGGGAGAGAGGGAGGAGAGAGAAGAGAGCGAAAGGAAGGGGGGGAGAGAGAGGAGGGAGAGAGAGAGCGAAAGGAAGGGGGAGGAAGAGAAGAGAGGAGGGAGAGAAGAGAGGAGGGAGAGAAGAGAGCGAAAGGAAGGGGGAGGAGGAAGAGAAGAGAGGAGGGAGAGAAGAGGGAAAGAAGAAGAGAGCGAAAGGAAGGGGGAGGAGAGGGAGCGAAAGGGGGGGAGGAGGGGAGAAGAGAGGAGGGAGAGAAGAGAGCGAAAGGAAGGAGGGAGAGAAGAGAGCGAAAGGAAGGGGGAGGGAGAGAGAAGAGAGGAGGGGAGAAGAGAGGGAAAGAAGAGAGCGAAAGGAAGGGGGAGGAGGGAGAGCGAAAGGGGGAGGAGGGGGAGAAGAGAGGAAGAGAAGAGAGTGAAAGGAAGGGGGAGGGGGAGAGAAGAGAGGAGGGAGAGGGGGAGAGAGAGAGGAGGGAGAGAGGAGAGAGAGGGGGAGAGAGAGGAGGGAGAGGGGGAAGAGAGAGAGGAGGGAGAGAGAGAGAGAGGGAGAGGGGGGAGAGAGAGGAGGGAGGGAGAGAAGAGAGCAAAAGGAAGGGGGAGGAGGGAGAAGAGAGCGAAAGGAAGGGGGGAGGAGGGAGATAGGAGGGGGAGAGAGGAGGGAGAGAGCGAAAGGGGGGAGGAGGGGGAGAAGAGAGGGAGAGAAGAGAGTGAAAGGAAGGGGGAGGAGGGAGAGAAGAGAGGAGGGAGAGAAGAGAGGGGGAGAGAAGAGAGTGAAAGGAAGGGGGAGGAGGGAGAGAAGAGAGGAGGGAGAGAAGAGAGGGAGGGAGAGAAGAGAGGGAGAGAGGAGGGGGAGAGAGAGAGGGGGTTCCATTAGTATGAGAATACATCATAGGGGTTGATAACAGGGTTAGGCACCAAACACAAGAACACAGACAATCAGGGAGGGACCACCTGTCCGATAGGAAATGCCCGTTTCTGTTTCCTGCCGCGTGTCCTAATGACCACGACCCGATATGCTCTCCACTTCAGAGAATCTTAGAAGAGAGAGCATGTTTACCGTATGCCAACGTCCTCCCCCGTCCGTATGATCCACTCCAGAGCGAGGAGAACCCAGTGACGGTACTGTTCACTCTGCTGCAGGAGATAGTCCGAGGCCTCCTTCAGAGACAGGCTCCTGTTGGCCTGCTGCTGCTCCGGGGCGGTACAGTCATGTTGGCCTGATGGGGATGACATTAACGTGAGCTGCAGATAAACCACTTATTATAGACGGGGGGAGACAGACAGACGGGGGCGGAGACAGACAGACGGGGGCGGAGACAGACAGACGGGGGCGGAGACAGACAGACGGGGGCGGAGACAGACAGACGGGGGGGAGACAGACAGACGGGGGGGAGACAGACAGACGGGGCGGAGACAGACAGACGGGGGCGGAGACAGACAGACGGGGGCGGAGACAGACAGACGGGGGCGGAGACAGACAGACGGGGGCGGAGACAGACAGACGGGGCGGAGACAGACAGACGGGGGGGCGGAGACAGACAGACGGGGGGGCGGAGACAGACAGACGGGGGGGAGACAGACAGACGGGGGGGCGGAGACAGACAGAGGGGGGGAGGAGACAGACAGACGGGGGGGCGGCGGAGACAGACAGACGGGCGGGCGGAGACAGACAGACGGGCGGGCGGAGACAGACAGACGGGCGGGAGGAGACAGACAGACGGGCGGGAGGAGACAGACAGACGGGCGGGAGGAGACAGACAGACGGGCGGGAGGAGACAGACAGACGGGCGGGAGGAGACAGACAGACGGGAGGGAGGAGACAGACAGACGGGCGGGAGGAGACAGACAGACGGGCGGGAGGAGACAGACAGACGGGCGGGAGGAGACAGACAGACGGGCGGGCGGGAGGAGATAGACAGGCAGGTGGGCGGGCGGGAGGAGACAGACAGGCAGGTGGGCGGGAGGAGACAGACAGACGGGAGGAGACAGACAGGCATGTAAGCGGGAGGAGACAGACAGGCAGGTAGGCGGGAGGAGACAGACAGCCAGGTAGGCGGGAGGAGACAGACAGACTGGAGGAGACAGACAGCCAGGTAGGCGGGAGGAGACAGACAGACTGGAGGAGACAGACAGCCAGGTAGGCGGGAGGAGACAGACAGCCTGGAGGAGACAGACAGGCAGGTAGGCGGGAGGAGACAGACAGACGGGAGGAGACAGACAGGCAGGTAGGCGGGAGGAGACAGACAGACGGGAGGAGACAGACAGGCAGGTAGGGGGAGAGACAGACAGGCAGGTAGGCGGGAGGAGACAGACAGACGGGAGGAGACAGACAGGCAGGTAGGCGGGAGGAGACAGACACCTCATTTCAACAGTGATCCCCTGAGGTAAAATTTCAAACTATCCTTGAGCAGTTTGTGTCATCATTACAGCTTAAAAAAGGTGTTTGTCATCAGACAACACCCACTGAGTGGACCAAACATTAAGAACACCTTCCTAATATGGAGTTAAACCCCACCCCCTTTTCCCTCAGAACAGCCTCAATTCGTCAGGGTCTCTACAAGGTGTTGAAAGCGTTCCACAGGGATGCTGGCCCATGTTGACTCCAATGATTCTCATATTTGCTTCTCGAGGAAGCAGGTAGCCTAGCGGTTAGAGGCAGGTGGCCTAGCGGTTAGAGGCAGGTGGCCTAGCGGTTAGAGGCAGGTGGCCTAGCGGTTAGAGGCAGGTGGCCTAGCGGTTAGAGGCAGGTGGCCTAGCGGTTAGAGGCAGGTGGCCTAGCGGTTAGAGGCAGGTGGCCTAGCGGTTAGAGGCAGGTGGCATAGCGGTTAGAGGCAGGTGGCCTAGCGGTTAGAGGCAGGTGGCCTAGCGGTTAGAGGCAGGTGGCCTAGCGGTTAGAGGCAGGTGGCCTAGCGGTTAGAGGCAGGTGGCCTAGCGGTTAGAGGCAGGTGGCCTAGCGGTTAGAGGCAGGTGGCCTAGCGGTTAGAGGCAGGTGGCCTAGCGGTTAGAGGCAGGTGGCCTAGCGGTTAGAGGCAGGTGGCCTAGCGGTTAGAGGCAGGTGGCCTAGCGGTTAGAGGCAGGTGGCCTAGCGGTTAGAGGCAGGTGGCCTAGCGGTTACAGGCAGGTGGCCTAGCGGTTACAGGCAGGTTGCCTAGCGGTTACAGGCAGGTAGCCTAGTGGTTACAGGCAGGTTGCCTAGTGGTCAGAGGCAGGTAGCCTAGCGGTCAGAGCGTTGGACGAGTAATCGTAAGGTTGCTAGATCAATCCCCGAGCTGACAAGGTAATACAATCTGTCGTTCTGCCCCCTGAACCCACTGTTCCCAGGCCGTCATCGAAAATAAGAATTTGTTTCTTAAACTGACTTGCCTCGTTAAACAAAGATAAAATAAAACATTTGTGTCAAGTTGGCAGGATGCCCTTTGTGTGGTGGATCATTCTTGATACACACGGGAAAACGGTTGAGCGTGGAAAAACCCAGCAGCGTTGCAGTTCTTGACACGAACCGGTGCCTATCCACAATCCATGTCTCAACTGTCTCAAAGCCTAAAGATCCGTCTTTAACCCTTCTCCTCCCTCGCATCTAGAACAGATTGAAGTGGATTTAATAAGGGAGCACTTTCACCTGGTCGGTCGGTCGGTCATGGAAAGCGTTCTGAACACTGTATACACCCTGAGGTCGGAGGTGAAAACAACACATTCTAACTAATTAAGCATAGCACACAGCCAAGGCTGTAGGATGGAAGAGTTTCAATCAAATGTATTTATATAGCCCTTCATACATCAGCTGATGTCTCAAAGTGCTGTACAGAAACCCAGCCTAAAACCCCAAACAGCAAGCAATGCAGGTGTAGAAGCACGGTGGCTAGGAAAAACTCCCTAGAAGGTTCAGACCCTAGGAGGAAACCTAGAGAGGAACCAGGCTATGTGGTGTGGCCAGTCCTCTTCTGGCTGTACCAGGTGGAGATAATTTTTAAAAACATTTTTTTTACCTTTATTTAACCAGGCAAGTCAGTTAACAACAAATTCTTATTTTCAATGACGGCCTGGGAACAGTGGGTTAACTGCCTGTTCAGGGGCAGAACGACAGATTTGTACCTTGTCAGCTCGGGGGTTTGAACTTGCAACCTTCCGGTTACTCGTCCAACGCTCTAACCACTAGGCTACACTGCCTCCCCAGAGAGGAACCAGGCTCTGAGGGGTGGCCTGTCCTCTTCTGGCTGTACCAGGTGGAGATTATAAACCTAGAGAGAGGAACCAGGCACTGAGAGGAGGCCTGTCCCCTTCTGGCTGTACCAGGTGGAGATTATAAACCTAGAGAGGAACCAGGCACTGAGAGGAGGCCTGTCCCCTTCTGGCTGTACCAGGTGGAGATTATAAACCTAGAGAGAGGAACCAGGCTATGAGGGGTGGCCAGTCCCCTTCTGGCTGTACCAGGTGGAGATTATAAACCTAGAGAGAAGAACCAGGCTCTGAGGGGTGGCCAGTCCCCTTCTGGCTGTACCAGGTGGAGAATATTAACCTAGAGAGGAACCAGGCTCTGAGGGGTGGCCAGTCCCCTTCTGGCTGTACCAGGTGGAGAATATTAACCTAGAGAGGAACCAGGCACTGAGAGGAGGCCTGTCCCCTTCTGGCTGTACCAGGTGGAGAATATTAACCTAGAGAGGAACCAGGCACTGAGAGGAGGCCTGTCCCCTTCTGGCTGTACCAGGTGGAGATTATAAACCTAGAGAGGAACCAGGCTCTGAGGGGTGGCCAGTCCCCTTCTGGCTGTACCAGGTGGAGATTATAAACCTAGAGAGGCTCTGAGAGGAGGCCAGTCCTCTTCTGGCTGTACCAGGTGGAGATTATAAACCTAGAGAGAGAACCAGGCTCTGAGAGGAGGCCAGTCCTCTTCTGGCTGTACCAGGTGGAGATTAGAAACCTAGAGAGGAACCAGGCTATGTGGGGTGGCCTGTCCTCTTCTGGCTGTACCAGGTGGAGATTATAAACCTAGAGAGAGGAACCAGGCTCTGAGGGGTGGCCTGTCCTCTTCTGGCTGTACCAGGTGGAGATTATAAACCTAGAGAGAGGAACCAGGCTCTGAGGGGTGGCCAGTCCTCTTCTGGCTGTACCAGGTGGAGATTATAAACCTAGAGAGAGGAACCAGGCTCTGAGAGGAGGCCTGTCCCCTTCTGGCTGTACCAGGTGGAGATTATAAACCTAGAGAGAGGAACCAGGCTCTGAGGGGTGGCCAGTCCCCTTCTGGCTGTACCAGGTGGAGATTATAAACCTAGAGAGAGGAACCAGGCTCTGAGAGGAGGCCTGTCCTCTTCTGGCTGTACCAGGTGGAGATTATAAACCTAGAGAGAGGAACCAGGCTCTGAGAGGAGGCCAGTCCTCTTCAGATCCTTTCTTAAAACATACCAGCGATATGAGCCAGGTGGTCGTGAAGGTTGAGGAGAAGTTTCAGAATGGTGTCCTTCTCCGTCTCGTCCTGAAATCCAGAAAATATCAAGTCAATATTTTAGTTTCAGTATAACAGATGTCTGTCGATACAACATGTGGAGCTAAAACGTCTATTTATTCATTTAAATGTACCACAGATAATTAAATGTTCTTCAGGTAAATGCTCATGTGTGGCAGAATAAAATATATTGTTTCATGTAGACGACTATATATAATCTATATATATCTTTCAGTCCTTTATGTTACCATTACAATCCCAGCCCCTCGTAGGAGGGAGGGCCTGTTATCTTTGGGAGGCCGTCATTATAAATAAGAATGTATTATTCTTAACTGACTTGTCTAGTTAAATAAAAAGGTTAAATTAAATACAAATAAACAATATCACTGTATTTGGTAGTAGGGCCTCAAACAAACTTTTTGGTCAACCAGTCTCTGTGACTGGTAGATTAAAAAATATATATCTACCAGCCACTCAGATTTTCTGCCAAAATTACACACAAAAAAACCCCAGGTAAGCTTTAAAGTTCATTAAATATATATATTACTAATCAGAGTGTTGCTTAATTTCATGAAATATTTTGTGACTTTACTAAAATATGATGTAACCTGCCCCTTTTTAAAGGGTGGGAGGTTACCGCGGTAACCTCATGTTTGTTGCCAGGGAGACAGAGTCTGACGAGCAGCCGCTGTCACCTTGTCTTGAAACTCAAAACGTAGAAAAAAAATGTGGGAGGTGGGACCGTGTAGTGGGAAACCGTGTAGTGGGAGGGGGGGACCGTGTAGTGGGGGACCGTGTAGTGGGGGACCGTGTAGTGGGAGGGGAGGACCGTGTAGTGGGAGGGGGAGGACCGTGTAGTGGGAGGGGGAGGACGTGTAGTGGGAGGGGGAGGACCGTGTAGTGGGAGGGGGGGGACCGTGTAGTGGGAGGGGGGGACCGTGTAGTGGGAGGGGGGACCGTGTAGTGGGAGGGGGGGGACCGTGTAGTGGGAGGGGGGGACCGTGTAGTGGGAGGGGGGGACCGTGTAGTGGGAGGGGGGGACCGTGTAGTGGGAGGGGGGGACCGTGTAGTGGGAGGGGGGTGTAGTGGGAGGGGGGCCGTGTAGTGGGAGGGGGGGGGACCGTGTAGTGGGAAACCGTGTAGTGGCAGGGGGGACCGTGTAGTGGCAGGGGGACCGTGTAGTGGCAGGGGGGACCGTGTAGTGGGAGGTGGGGACCGTGTAGTGGGAGGGGGGACCGTGTAGTGGGAGGGGGGACCGTGTAGTGGGAGGTGGGGACCGTGTAGTGGGAGGGGGGACCGTGTAGTGGGAGGTGGGGACCGTGTAGTGGGAGGGGGGGACCGTGTAGTGGGAGGGGGGGACCGTGTAGTGGGAGGGGGGACCGTGTAGTGGGAGGGGGGACCGTGTAGTGGGAGGGGGGACCGTGTAGTGGGAGGGGGGACCGTGTAGTGGGAGGGGGGGACCGTGTAGTGGGAGGGGGGACGTGTAGTGGGAGGGGGGCCGTGTAGTGGGAGGGGGGGCCGTGTAGTGGGAAACCATGTAGTGGCAGGGGGGACCGTGTAGTGGCAGGGGGGACCGTGTAGTGGGAGGTGGGGACCGTGTAGTGGGACCGTGTAGTGGGAGGGGGGACCGTGTAGTGGGAGGGGGGACCGTGTAGTGGGAGGGGGGACCGTGTAGTGGGAGGGGGGCCGTGTAGTGGGAGGGGGGCCGTGTAGTGATAGGGGGGACCGTGTAGTGATAGGGGGGCCGTGTAGTGGGAGGCCGTGTAGTGGGAGGGGGGCCGTGTAGTGGGAGGGGGGGCCGTGTAGTGGGAGGAGGGGGCCGTGTAGTGGGAAACCGTGTAGTGGGAGGGGGGAGCATGTAGTGGGGGACCGTGTAGTGGGGGACCGTGTAGTGGGAGGGGGAGGACCGTGTAGTGGGAGGGGGAGGACCGTGTAGTGGGAGGGGGAGGACCGTGTAGTGCGAGGGGGAGGACCGTGTAGTGCGAGGGGGAGGACCGTGTAGTGCGAGGGGGGACCGTGTAGTGGGAGGGGGGACCGTGTAGTGGGAGGGGGGACGTGTAGTGGGAGGGGGACGTGTAGTGGGAGGGGGGGCAGAAACCGTGTAGTGGCAGGGGGGACCGTGTAGTGGCAGGGGGGGGACCGTGTAGTGGGAGGTGGGGACCGTGTAGTGGGAGGGGGGACCGTGTAGTGGGAGGGGGGACCGTGTAGTGGGAGGGGGGACCGTGGTGGGAGGGGGGGACCGTGTAGTGGGAGGGGGGACCGTGTAGTGGGAGGGGGACCGTGTAGTGGGAGGGGGGGCCGTGTAGTGGGAGGGGGGCCGTGTAGTGATAGGGGGGCCGTGTAGTGGGAGGGGGGCCGTGTAGTGGGAGGGGGGGCCGTGAAGTGGGAGGGGGGACCGTGTAGTGGGAGGGGGGACCGTGTAGTGGGAGGGGGGCCGTGTAGTGGGAGGGGGGCCGTGGTGGGAGGGGGGCCGTGTAGTGGGAGGGGGGGCCGTGTAGTGGGAGGGGGACCGTGGTGGGAGGACAGTTGGGAGGGGGGGCCGTGTAGTGGGAGGGGGGCCGTGTAGTGGGAAACCTGGTGGGAGGGGGGGGAGCATGTAGTGGGGGACCGTGTAGGGGGGAGCATGTAAGTGGGGGACCGTGTAGCGGGAGGGGGACCGTGTCAAACCGTGTAGTGGGAGGGGGGGTTCGTTAGTGGGAAACCTGTAGTGGGAGGGGGGAGCATGTAGTGGGGGACCGTGGGGGGACCGTGTAGTGGGGGACCTGTAGTGGGAGGGGGAGGACCCTGTAGTGGGAGGGGGAGGACCGTTGGGAGGGGGAGGACCGTGTAGTGGGAGGGGGAGGACCGTGTAGTGGGAGGGAGGACCCTTAGTGGGAGGGGGGATCGTGTAGTGGGAGGGGGGGGGGGGACCCTGTGGGAGGGGGGACCGTGTAGGGAGGGGGGACCGTGTAGTGGGAGGGGGGACCGTGGCGTGTAGTGGGAGGGGGGCCGTGTAGTGATAGGGGGGCCGTGTAGTGGGAGGGGGGGGCCGTGTAGTGGGAGGGGGGCCGTGTAGTGGGAGGGGGAGGACCCTGTAGTGGGAGGGGGGACCGTGTAGTGGGAGGGGGGCCGTGTAGTGGGAGGGGGGGCCGTTAGGGGAGGGGGCCGTGTAGTGGGAGGGGGGACCGTGTAGTGGGAGGACCGTGTGTTCCGTGTAGTGGGAGGGGGGGCCGTAGTTACCGTGTAGTGGGAGGGGGAGCATGTAGTGGGGGACCGTGTAGTGGGAGGGGGAGCATGTAGTGGGGGACCGTGTAGTGGGAGGGGGGACCGTGTAGTGGGAGGGGGCCGTGTAGTGGGAGGGGGGGCCGTGTAGTGGGAAACCGTGAGTGGGAGGGGGAGCATGTAGTGGGGGACCGTTGGGGGACCGTGTAGTGGGAGGGGAGGACCGTGTAGTGGGAGGGGGAGGACAGGAGGACCGTGTGGGAGGGGGAGTGAGGGAGGGGGAGGACCGTGAGTGGGAGGGGGAGGACCGTGTAGTGGGAGACAGGACCGTGTAGTGGGAGGGAGGACCGTTGTGGGAGGGAGACCGTGAGAGGGAGGACCGTGTAGTGGGAGGGAGGACGTGAGTGTAGTGGGAGGGGGGGATCGGTAGTGGGAGGGGGGGACCGTGTAGTGGGAGGGGGAGGACCGTGTAGTGGGAGGGAGGGGGCCGTGTAGTGGGAGGGGGAGGACCGTGTAGTGGGAGGGGGAGGACCGTGTAGTGGGAGGGGGGGCCGTATAGTGGGAGGGGGGGCCGTATAGTGGGAGGGGGGGCCGTATAGTGGGAGGGGGGGGACCGTGTAGTGGGAGGGGGGGACCGTTTTGTAAGGGTCCAGAATGCAGTGGGCGGTCTGCAGATGTTCATGTTCGGTCCTGATTGCTGGACTGCGACACAAACTCGGCCTTTAGACCAGGGCCAAAACTATAAGAAAATATACTTACATAAGAACTGTCAAACTCGCTGCCAAACGGGTGGTTCTTAACTGAGGAGAGAACAAAAATACAGACATTATCATCCAACCACGCCCCCTTCATCCAACCACGCCCCCGTCGTCCAACCACGCCCCCTTCATCCACATTTGTGGGGTAATGACAGACAGAAAATGAATACATCACAGAAATATGGTCTTTCATAACCTGGCGCAGTTACCCCGGGGGCAGTTACCCCGGCGCAAATAAGAATTTGTTCTTAACTGGCTTGCCTAGTTAAATTAGGGTTAAATAAAAAAATAAAGAGTGAGGGTTGAGGAGAGAGAAGGGCAGAGATCACAGTGAGGGTTGAGGAGAGTGAGGGTTGAGGAGAGAGAAGAGCAGACATCAAGAGTGAGGGTTGAGGAGAGAGAAGAGCAGACATCACAGTGAGGGTTGAGGAGAGAGAAGAGCAGACATCACAGTGAGGGTTGAGGAGAGAGAAGAGCAGACATCACAGTGAGGGTTGAGGAGAGAGAAGAGCGAAGAGCAGACGTCACAGTGAGGGTTGAGGAGAGAGAAGAGCAGACATCACAGTGAGGGTTGAGGAGGGAGAGAAGAGCAGACATCACAGTGAGGGTTGAGGAGAGAGAAGAGGGAAGAGCAGACGTCACAGTGAGGGTTGAGGAGAGAGAAGAGCGAAGAGCTGACGTCACAGTGAGGGTTGAGGAGAGAGAAGCGCAGACATCACAGTGAGGGTTGAGGAGAGAGAGAAGAGCAGACATCACAGTGAGGGTTGAGGAGAGAGAGAAGAGCAGACATCACAGTGAGGGTTGAGGAGAGAGAGAAGAGCAGACATCACAGTGAGGGTTGAGGAGAGAGAAGAGCAGACATCACAGTGAGGGTTGAGGAGAGAGAGAAGAGCAGACATCACAGTGAGGGTTGAGGAGAGAGAAGAGCAGAGGATCACAGCGAGGGTTGAGGAGAGAGAAGAGCAGACATCACAGTGAGGGTTGAGGAGAGAGAGAAGAGCAGACATCACAGTGAGGGTTGAGGAGAGAGAAGAGCAGACGATCACAGTGAGGGTTGAGGAGAGTGAGAGTTGAGGAGAGAGAAGAGCAGACATCACAGTGAGGGTTGAGGAGAGAGAAGAGCGAAGAGCAGACATCACAGTGAGGGTTGAGGAGAGAGAAGAGCAGACATCACAGTGAGGGTTGAGGAGAGAGAGAAGGGCAGACGATCACAGTGAGAGTTGAGGAGAGTGAGGGTTGAGGAGAGAGAGAAGAGCAGACATCACAGTGAGGGTTGAGGAGAGAGAGAAGAGCAGACATCACAGTGAGGGTTGAGGAGAGAGAGAAGAGCAGACATCACAGTGAGGGTTGAGGAGAGTGAGGGTTGAGGAGAAAGAAGAGCAGACATCACAGTGAGGGTTGAGGAGAGAGAGAAGAGCAAACATCACAGTGAGGGTTGAGGAGAGAGAAGAGCAGATATCACAGTGAGGGTTGAGGAGGAAGAAGAGCAGACATCACAGTGAGGGTTGAGGAGAAAGAAGAGCAGACATCACAGTGAGGGTTGAGGAGAGTGAGGGTTGAGGAGAGAGAAGAGCAGACATCACAGTGAGGGTTGAGGAGAGAGAGAAGAGCAGACATCACAGTGAGGGTTGAGGAGAGAGAAGAGCGAGAGCAGACGTCACAGTGAGGGTTGAGGAGAGAGAAGAGCAGAGCTGATCACAGTGAGGGTTGAGGAGAGAAAGAGCAGACGATCACAGTGAGGGTTGAGGAGAGAGAAGAGCAGACAATCACAGTGAGGGTTGAGGAGAGAGAAGAGCAGACAATCACAGTGAGGGTTGAGGAGAGAGAGAAGAGCAGACATCACAGTGAGGGTTGAGGAGAGAGAAGAGCAGACATCACAGTGAGGGTTGAGGAGAGAGAGAAGGGCAGACATCACAGTGAGGGTTGAGGAGAGAGAAGAGCAGAGGATCACAGCGAGGGTTGAGGAGAGAGAAGAGCAGACATCACAGTGAGGGTTGAGGAGAGAGAAGAGCAGACATCACAGTGAGGGTTGAGGAGAGAAGAGCAGACAATCACAGTGAGAGTTAAGGAGAGTGAGGGTTGAGGAGAGAGAAGCGCAGACATCACAGTGAGGGTTGAGGAGAGAGAAGAGCAGACGATCACAGTGAGGGTTGAGGAGAGTGAGAGTTGAGGAGAGAGAAGAGCAGACATCACAGTGAGGGTTGAGGAGAGAGAAGAGCGAAGAGCAGACATCACAGTGAGGGTTGAGGAGAGAGAAGAGCAGACAGTCAACAGTGAGGGTTGAGGAGAGAGAGAAGAGCAGACATCACAGTGAGAGTTGAGGAGAGTGAGGGTTGAGGAGAGAGAGAAGAGCAGACATCACAGTGAGGGTTGAGGAGAGAGAGAGAGAGCAGACATCACAGTGAGGGTTGAAGAGAGAAGAGCAAACATCACAGTGAGGGTTGAGGAGAGAGAAGAGCAGATATCACAGTGAGGGTTGAGGAGGAAGAAGAGCAGACATCACAGTGAGGGTTGAGGAGAAAGAAGAGCAGACATCACAGTGAGGGTTGAGGAGAGTGAGGGTTGAGGAGAGAGAAGAGCAGACATCACAGTGAGAGTTGAGGAGAGAGAGAAGAGCAGAAATCACAGTGAGGGTTGAGGAGGGTGAGGGTTGAGGAGAGAGAAGGGCAGACGGTTGTGTCACACGTGAGTCACTGTCTGAACACGAGGCTGGATGCAGACCATCATTAGCAGGGCTGTGGTGAGCTAGTGAGTGTGAGCATTGTGTACACACACACACACACACACACACACACACACACACACACACACACACACACACACAGAGGATGAGCTGTATGCTCGGCACACAGCCACAGACCTGTTATTATCTTAAAGCATTCATTAAAGTAGTGGGTGTTACATTAATACAGTCTACGATTAACACATTAACAACGTTACAGTCGGTAGCCAATGGGGTCTGTCCATAACGGCCCTCTATTCCCTACGTAGTGCACTACTACTTGGAGAACAGGGCCCTATATGACTCATACCAAATTCATATGATTCATACGCGAGTTCGACCCATTTAATTTCAAATGGGGTCGACTGAGAGCTCTGGGCGTCTGCAGTTCAAACACCATTTGGCAATGTGCATTGTTTTATATCTATTTGCTGGGCAGTGCCCTTCACTCTGTGGATGATTTGCATGATTTACAATACAGTCATCAGCCGACTACCAGCAGCAGTTTGATCCGGTCTGCCGAAGTGAAGAGCTTCTATTTATCAGCTTAGCTAGTGTCTAATCCAACAGGGACAGGAGCTGGAGGAACCTAGCTAGTGTCTCATCCAACAGGGACAGGAGCTGGAGGAACCTAGCTAGTGTCTAATCCAACAGGGACAGGAGCTGGAGGAACCTAGCTAGTGTCTCATCCAACAGGGACAGGAGCTGGAGGAACCTAGCTAGTGTCTAATCCAACAGGGACAGGAGCTGGAGGAACCTAGCTAGTGTCTCATCCAACAGGGACAGGAGCTGGAGGAACCTAGCTAGTGTCTCATCCAACAGGGACAGGGGAGCTGGAGGAACCTAGCTAGTGTCTATCCAACAGGGACAGGAGCTGGAGGAACCTAGCTAGTGTCTCATCCAACAGGGACAGGAGCTGGAGGAACCTATCTAGTGTCTCATCCAACAGGGACAGAAGCTGGAGGAACCTAGCTAGTGTCTCATCCAACAGGGACAGAGAGCTGGAGGAACCTAGCTAGTGTCTAATCCAACAGGGACAGGAGCTGGAGGAACCTAGCTAGTGTCTAATCCAACAGGGACAGGAGCTGGAGGAACCTAGCTAGTGTCTAATCCAACAGGGACAGGAGCTGGAGGAACCTAGCTAGTGTCTAATCCAACAGGGACAGGAGCTGGAGGAACCTAGCTAGTGTCTAATCCAACAGGGACAGGAGCTGGAGGAACCTAGCTAGTGTCTAATCCAACAGGGACAGGAGCTGGAGGAACCTAGCTAGTGTCTAATCCAACAGGGACAGGAGCTGGAGGAACCTAGCTAGTGTCTCATCCAACAGGGACAGGAGCTGGAGGAACCTAGCTAGTGTCTAATCCAACAGGGACAGGAGCTGGAGGAACCTAGCTAGTGTCTCATCCAACAGGGACAGGAGCTGGAGGAACCTAGCTAGTGTCTAATCCAACAGGGACAGGAGCTGGAGGAACCTAGCTAGTGTCTAATCCAACAGGGACAGGAGCTGGAGGAACCTAGCTAGTGTCTAATCCAACAGGGACAGGAGCTGGAGGAACCTAGCTAGTGTCTAATCCAACAGGGACAGGAGCTGGAGGAACCTAGCTAGTGTCTAATCCAACAGGGACAGGAGCTGGAGGAACCTAGCTAGTGTCTAATCCAACAGGGACAGGAGCTGGAGGAACCTAGCTAGTGTCTAATCCAACAGGGACAGGAGCTGGAGGAACCTAGCTAGTGTCTAATCCAACAGGGACAGGAGCTGGAGGAACCTAGCTAGTGTCTCATCCAACAGGGACAGGAGCTGGAGGAACCTAGCTAGTGTCTCATCCAACAGGGACAGGAGCTGGAGGAACCTAGCTAGTGTCTAATCCAACAGGGACAGGAGCTGGAGGAACCTAGCTAGTGTCTAATCCAACAGGGACAGGAGCTGGAGGAACCTAGCTAGTGTCTAATCCAACAGGGACAGGAGCTGGAGGAACCTAGCTAGTGTCTAATCCAACAGGGACAGGAGCTGGAGGAACCTAGCTAGTGTCTCATCCAACAGGGACAGGAGCTGGAGGAACCTAGCTAGAGTCTAATCCAACAGGGACAGGAGCTGGAGGAACCTAGCTAGAGTCTAATCCAACAGGGACAGGAGCTGGAGGAACCTAGCTAGTGTCTAATCCAACAGGGATAGGAGCTGGAGGAACCTAGCTAGTGTCTAATCCAACAGGGACAGAGGGAGCTGGAGGAACCTAGCTATTGTCTCATCCAACAGGGACAGAAGCTGGAGGAACCTAGCTAGTGTCTAATCCAACAGGGACAGGAGCTGGAGGAACCTAGCTAGTGTCTCATCCAACAGGGACAGGAGCTGGAGGAACCTAGCTAGTGTCTAATCCAACAGGGACAGGAGCTGGAGGAACCTAGCTAGTGTCTAATCCAACAGGGACAGGAGCTGGAGGAACCTAGCTAGTGTCTAATCCAACAGGGACAGGAGCTGGAGGAACCTAGCTAGTGTCTAATCCAACAGGGACAGGAGCTGGAGGAACCTAGCTAGTGTCTCATCCAACAGGGACAGGAGCTGGAGGAACCTAGCTAGTGTCTAATCCAACAGGGACAGGAGCTGGAGGAACCTAGCTAGTGTCTAATCCAACAGGGACAGAGGGAGCTGGAGGAACCTAGCTAGTGTCTAATCCAACAGGGACAGGAGCTGGAGGAACCTAGCTAGTGTCTAATCCAACAGGGACAGGAGCTGGAGGAACCTAGCTAGTGTCTAATCCAACAGGGACAGGAGCTGGAGGAACCTAGCTAGTGTCTAATCCAACAGGGACAGGAGCTGGAGGAACCTAGCTAGTGTCTAATCCAACAGGGACAGGAGCTGGAGGAACCTAGCTAGTGTCTAATCCAACAGGGACAGGAGCTGGAGGAACCTAGCTAGTGTCTCATCCAACAGGGACAGGAGCTGGAGGAACCTAGCTAGTGTCTCATCCAACAGGGACAGGAGCTGGAGGAACCTAGCTAGTGTCTAATCCAACAGGGACAGAGGGAGCTGGAGGAACCTAGCTAGTGTCTAATCCAACAGGGACAGAGGGAGCTGGAGGAACCGAGCTAGTGTCTAATCCAACAGGGACAGGAGCTGGAGGAACCTAGCTAGTGTCTCATCCAACAGGGACAGGAGCTGGAGGAACCTAGCTAGTGTCTAATCCAACAGGGACAGGAGCTGGAGGAACCTAGCTAGTGTCTCATCCAACAGGGACAGGAGCTGGAGGAACCTAGCTAGTGTCTAATCCAACAGGGACAGAGGGAGCTGGAGGAACCGAGCTAGTGTCTAATCCAACAGGGACAGAGGGAGCTGGAGGAACCGAGCTACTGTCTCATCCAACAGGGACAGAGGGAGCTGGAGGAACCAAGCTAGTGTCTCATCCAACAGGGACAGAGGGAGCTGAAACATCCTCGCTAGTGTCTTCCGCCTGCTGCACCTACTAACAGAGCAGTAAGTGTGTTTGGGGTGTGTGTGTGTCCTAGACAGGGGAAATCACTGGTCACTCTGTACTTCCTGCTCTGCTCCTCATCTGCATCTCAAATGTACATTTTACAAACATTTGAGTCATTTAACAGACGCTCTTATCCAGAGAGACTTACAGTAGGGAGTCATTTAGCTGATTCTCTTATCCAGAGAGACTTACAGTAGTGAGTCATTTAGCTGATTCTCTTATCCAGAGACTTACAGTAGTGAGTCATTTAGCTGATTCTCTTATCCAGAGACTTATAGTAGTGAGTCATTTAGCTGATTCTCTTATCCAGAGAAACTTACAGTAGTGAGTCATTTAGCTGATTCTCTTATCCAGAGACTTATAGTAGTGAGTCATTTAGCTGATTCTCTTATCCAAAGAGACTTACAGTAGTGAGTCATTTAGCTGATTCTCTTATCCAGAGAGACTTACAGTAGGAGTCATTTAGCAGATTCTCTTATCCAGAGAGACTTACAGTAGGGAGTCATTTAGCTGATTCTCTTATCCAGAGAGACTTACAGTAGTGAGTCATTTAGCAGACTCTCTTATCCAGAGAGACTTACAGTAGTGAGTCATTTAACAGACTCTCTTATTCAGAGAGACTTATAGTAGTGAGTCATTTAGCAGACTCTCTTATCCAGAGAGACTTACAGTAGTGAGTCATTTAGCAGACTCTATTATCCAGAGAGACTTACAGTAGTGAGTCATTTAGCTGATTCCCTTATCCAGAGACTTACAGTAGTGAGTCATTTAGCTTATTCTCTTATCCAGAGAGACTTAAGGTAGTGAGTCATTTAGCTGATTCTCTTATCCAGAGAGATTACAGTAGTGAGTCATTTAGCTGATTCTCTTATCCAGAGACTTATAGTAGTGAGTCATTTAGCTGACTCTCTTATCCAGAGACTTACAGTAGGGAGTCATTTAGCTGATTCTCTTATCCAGAGAGACTTACAGGAGCAATTAGGGTTAAGTGACTTGCTCAAGGGCACCGACAGATTTTTCCACATAGTTGGCTTGGGATTCGAACCAGCAACCTTTCGCTTACTGGCCCAATGCTCTTAACCGCTAGGCTACCCGCCGCCAGCACCCGATTCCCCCCTGGCCTGCTCCAGTCTCCTCTCCCCCCGGCCTGCCCCAGTCTCCTCTCCCCCCCCAGGGCCTGCCCCAGTCTCCTCTCCCCCCGGCCTGCCCCAGTCTCCTCTCCCCCCCCGGCCTGCCCCAGTCTCCTCTCCCCCCGGCCTGCCCCAGTCTCCTCTCCCCCGGCCTGCCCCAGTCTCCTCTCCCCCCGGCCTGCCCCAGTCTCCCCCCCCCGGCCTGCCCCAGTCTCCCCAGTCTCCCCCCCCCCGGCCTGCCCCAGTCTCCTCTCCCCCGGCCTGCCCCAGTCTCCTCTCCCCCCGGCCTGCCCCAGTCTCCTCTCCCCCCGGCCTGCCCCAGTCTCCTCTCCCCCCGGCCTGCCCCAGTCTCCTCTCCCCCCGGCCTGCCCCAGTCTCCTCTCCCCCCGGCCTGCCCCAGTCTCCTCTCTCCCCGGCCTGCCCCAGTCTCCTCTCCCCCGGCCTGCCCCAGTCTCCTCCCCCCGGCCTGCCCCAGTCTCCTCTCCCCCCCGGCCTGCCCCAGTCTCCTCTCCCCCGGCCTGCTCCAGTCTCCTCTCCCCCCGGCCTGCCCCAGTCTCCTCTCCCCCGGCCTGCCCCAGTCTCCTCTCCCCCCGGACTGCCCCAGTCTCCTCTCCCCCCGGACTGCCCCAGTCTCCTCTCCCCCCGGCCTGCCCCAGTCTCCTCTCCCCCCCCTCCCGGCCTGCCCCAGTCTCCTCTCCCCCCCGGCCTGCCCCAGTCTCCTCTCCCCCCGGCCTGCCCCAGTCTCCTCTCCCCCCGGCCTGCCCCAGTCTCCTCTCCCCCGGCCTGCCCCAGTCTCCTCTCCCCCGGCCTGCCCCAGTCTCCTCTCCCCCCGGCCTGCCCCAGTCTCCTCTCCCCCGGCCTGCTCCCGGCCTGCCCCAGTCTCCTCTCCCCCCGGCCTGCCCTAGTCTCCTCTCCCCCGGCCTGCCCCAGTCTCCTCTCCCCCCGGACTGCCCCAGTCTCCTCTCCCCCCGGACTGCCCCAGTCTCCTCTCCCCCCGGCCTGCCCCAGTCTCCTCTCCCCCGGCCTGCCCAGTCTCCTCTCCCCCGGCCTGCTCCCGGCCTGCCCCAGTCTCCTCTCCCCCCCCCGGCCTGCCCTAGTCTCCTCTCCCCCCCGGCCTGCCCCAGTCTCCTCTCCCCCCCGGCCTGCTCCCGGCCTGCCCCCAGTCTCCTCTCCCCCTAGTCTCCTCTCCCCCGGCCTGCCCCAGTCTCCTCTCCCCCGGCCTGCCCCAGTGTCCTCTCCCCCGGCCTGCTCCCGGCCTGCCCCAGTCTCCTCTCCCCCCGGCCTGCCCCAGTCTCCTCTCCCCCTGGCCTGCCCCAGTCTCCTCTCCCCCTGGCCTGCCCCAGTCTCCTCTCCCCCCCGGCCTGCCCCAGTCTCCTCTCCCCCCCCGGCCTGCCCCAGTCTCCTCTCCCCCGGCCTGCCCCAGTCTA
>NW_027008631.1:0-25000 GCF_036934945.1 Oncorhynchus masou masou
TCCTCTCTAAGGTACAGAGCAGCCCCAACACCCTCCCTCTCCTCTCTAGGTACAGAGCCCCAACACCCTCTCCTCTCTAAGGTACAGAGCAGCCCCAACACCTTCTCCTCTCCTCTCTAAGGTACAGAGCAGCCCCAACACCACTCTCATTCCTCTCTAAGGTACAGAGCAGCCCCAACACCTTCTCCTCTCCTCTCTAAGGTACAGAGCAGCCCCAACACCTTCTCCTCTCCTCTCTAAGGTACAGAGCAGCCCAAACACCCTCTCCTCCTCTCCTAAGGTACAGAGCAGACCCAACGCCCTCTCCTCTCCTCTCTAAGGTACAGAGCAGCCCCAACACCTTCTCTCTCCTCTCTAAGGTACAGAGCAGCCCCAACACCTTCTCCTCTCCTCTCTAAGGTACAGAGCAGCCCCAACACCTTCTCCTCTCCTCTCTAAGGTACAGAGCAGCCCCAACACCTTCTCCTCTCCTCTCTAAGGTACAGAGCAGACCCAACACCTTCTCCTCTCCTCTCTAAGCAGCCCCAACACCTTCTCCTCTCCCTCTCTAAGGTACAGAGCAGACCCAACACCTTCTCCTCTCCTCTCTAAAGGGTACAGAGCAGCCCCAACACCTTCTCCTCTCCTCCTCAAGGTACAGAGCAGCCCCAACACCTTCTCCTCTCCTCTCTAAGGTCACCTTCTCTCCTCTCTAAGGTACAGAGCAGCCCCAACACCTTCTCCTCTCCTCTCTAAGGTACAGAGCAGCCCCAACACCCTCTCCTCTCCTCTCTAAGGTACAGAGCAGCCCCAACACCTTCTCCTCTCCCCTCTCTAAGGTACAGAGCAGCCCCAACACCTTCTCCTCTCCTCTCTAAGGTACAGAGCAACCCCAACACCTTCTCCTCTCTCTCTAAGGTACAGAGCAGACCCAACACCTTCTCCTCTCCTCTCTAAGGTACAGAGCCCCAACACCTTCTCCTCTCCTCTCTAAGGTACAAAGCAGCCCCAACACTCTCCTCTCTAAGGTACAGAGACCCAACACCTTCTCCTCCTCTCTAAGGTACAGAGCCCCAACACCCTCTCCTCTCCTCTCTAAGGTACAGAGCAGCCCCAACACCTTCTCCTCTCCTCTCTGGTACAGAGCAGCCCCAACACCTTCTCCTCTCCTCTAAGGTACAGAGCAGCCCCAACACCTTCTCCTCTCCTCTCTAGGTACAGAGTCCCAACACCTTCTCCTCTCCTCTCTAAGGTACAGAGCGAGTTACAGTCATGTGTGCATATATTTAATGTATGGGTGGTCCTGGGAATCAAAACCACAATACTGGTGTTGCAACCACCATGCCAACTGATCTAATAAGGACCATGCTCTACTAACTGATCTACAGAGGACCATGCTCTACTAACTGATCTAATGAGGACTACGCTCTACTAACTGAACTACAGAGGACCATGCTCTACTAACTGATCTACAGAGGACCATGCTCTACTAGAGGACTACAGAGGACCATGCTCTACTAACTGGTCTACAGAGGACCATGCTCTACTAACTGAACTGCAGAGGACCATGCTTAACTGGTCTACAGAGGACCATGCTCTACTAACTGAACTACAACTGAGAGGACCATGCTACCAACTGATCTACAGAGGACCATGCTCTACTAACTGGTCTACAGAGGACCATGCTCTACTAACTGATCTATAGAGGACCATGCTCTACCAACTGATCTACAGAGGACCATGCTCTACCAACTGAACTACAGAGGACCATGCTCTACTAACTGATCTATACAGAGGACCATGCTCTCTACCAACTGACTGGTCTACAGAGGACCATGCTCTACCAACTGATCTACAGAGGACCATGCTCTACCTAACTGATCCACAACAGGACCATGCTCTACCAACTGAACCTAGCTGGTCTACAGAGGACCATGCTCTACTAGGACCATGCTCTCTATAGAGGACCATGCTCTACCAACTGGTCTACAGAGGACCATGCTCTACTAACTGGTCTACAGAGGACCATGCTCTACTAACAGCAACAGAGGACCATGCTCTACAAACTGGTCGACAGAGGACCATGCTCTACTAACTACAGAGGACCATGCTCTACTAACTACAGAGGACCATGCTCTACTAACTGGTCTACAGAGGACCATGCTCTACTAAACTACAGAGGACCATGCTCTACTAACTACAGAGGACCATGCTCTACCAACTGATCTACAGAGGACCATGCTCTACTAACTACAGAGGACCATGCTCTACTACAGAGGACCTGCTCTACTAACTACAGAGGACCATGCTCTACTAACTGATCTACAGAGGACCATGCTCTACCAACTGGTCTACAGAGGACCATGCTCTACTACTGGTCCAAAACTGGTCAACAGAGGACCATGCTCTACTAACTGAGCAACAGAGGACCATGCTCTATTAACTGGTCTACAGAGGACCATGCTCTACTAACTGATCTACAGAGGACCATGCTCTACTAACTGGTCTACAGAGGACCATGCTCTACTAACTGATCAACAGAGGACCATGCTCTACTAACTACAGAGGACCATGCTCTTCTAACTGATCTACAGAGGACCATGCTCTACCTACATGCTCTACCAACTGATACAGAGGACCATGCTCTACCAACTGGTCAACAGAGGACCATGCTCTACCAACTGAACTACAGAGGACCATGCTCACCAACTGGTCTACAGAGGACCATGCTCTACTAACTGAACTACTGGTCTACAGAACCATGCTCTACCAACTGGTCTACAGAGGACCATGCCTACTAACTGATCTACAGAGGACCTACTAACCATGCTCTCAACAGAGTGGACCATGCTCTACTAACTGATCTACAGAGGACCATGCTCTACTAACTGATCAACTAACTGGTCTACAGAGGACCATGCTCTACCAACTAACGGACCATGCTCTACTAACTGATCTACAGAGGACCATGCTCTACCAACTGAACTACAGAGGACCATGCTCTACCAACTGGTCTACAGAGGACCATGCTCTACTAACTGATCTACAGAGGACCATGCTCTACCAACTGAACTACAGAGGGCCATGCTCTACTAACTGATCAACAGAGGACCATGTTCTACTAACTGAACTACAGATCTACAGAGGACCATGCTCTACTAACGGGTCTACAGAGGACCATGCTCTACTAACTACTAACATGCTCTACTAACTGATCTACAGAGGACCATGCTCTACTAACTGATCTACAGAGGACCATGCTCTACTAACTGATCTACAGAGGCTCTACTAACGGGTCTACAGAGGACCATGCTCTACTAACTGATCTACAGAGGACCATGCTCTACTAACTGATCTACAGAGGACCATGCTCTACAGTCGAGTCCTGACACAGTAGACGTGTCCTATAGCTTTCATCTATAGTATACAATCAATGTGCATTTATTTGGAATCGAGCTTATTAGCGAATGGTCATCACAACAGAGCTATCTCAACCTATTGGCTATCACAGCGGAGCATTCTCAACCTATTGGCTATCACAGCGGAGCATTCTCAACCTATTGACTATCACAGCGGTGCTCTCTCAACCTATTGACTATCACAGCAGTGCTCTCTCAACCTATTGACTATCACAGCGGAGGTCTCTCAAGTTAGGCTGGGGGGATCATACACCCAATTAGTACAGCCTGTAACAGACCCCGACATGCAGGGTGACATTTTGGCAGAGCCATAAAGTGCTATCATTGTCAAATTGATGGAATTCATGGTTAAGATACGTAGTGCCAGCTGCACTGTTATTTTAAACCTTCATATTGGTGGAATTCATGTCATTTTAAACCCTCATATTGATGGAATTCATGTCATTTTAAACCCTCATATTGATGGAATTCATGTCATTTTAAACCCTCATATTGATGGAATTCATGTCATTTTAAACCCTCATATTGATGGAATTCATGGTTAAGATACACAGTGAGCCCTCCCCACCTCTCCTGTTATGGATGTCAAACAGGGACAGGTTCAGAAGGAAATTACCACAGGCATGGAAATGCTACCACAGGCATGGGGAGGAAATGCTACCACAGGCATGGGGAGGGAATGCTACCTCAGGCATGGGGAGGAAATGCTACCACAGGCATGGGGGGAAATGCTACCACAGGCATGGGGATGGAAATGCCCTCATATCAGGCATGGGGAGGGAAATGATGGAAATTACCACAGGCATGGGGGGAAATGCTACCACAGGCATGGGGAGGAAACTACCACAGGCATGGGGAGGGAAATGCTACCACTGGCATGGGGGGAAATGCTACCACAGGCATGGGGAGGGAAATGCTACCACAGGCATGAAATGCTATGGCATGAAATGCTACCTCAGGCATGGGGAGGAAATGCTACCACAGGCATGGGGATGGAAATGCTACCTCAGGCATGGGGAGGGAAATGCTACCTCAGGCATGGGGAGGAAATGCTACCACAGGCATGGGGGGAAATGCTACCACAGGCATGGGGAGGGAAATGCTACCACAGGCATGGGGAGGGAAATGCTACCACAGGCATGCTACCACAGGGAGGGAAATGCTACCACAGGCATGGGGGGAAATGCTACCACAGGAGGGAAATGCTACCACAGGCATGGGGCATGGGGGAAATGCTACCACAGGCATGGGGAGGAAATGCTACCACAGGCATGGGGAGGAAATGCCACACATGGCATGGGGAGGGAAATGCTACCACAGGCATGGGGAGGGAAATGCTACCACAGGCATGGGGAGGAAATGCTACCTCAGGCATGGGGAGGAAATGCTACCACAGGCATGGGAAATGCTACCACAGGCATGGGGAGGAAATGCTACCACAGGCATGGGGAGGAAATGCTACCACAGGCATGGGGAGGGAAATGCTACCACAGGCATGGGGAGTGAAATGCTACCACAGGCATGGGGGGAAATGCTACCACAGGCATGGGGAGGGGAAATGCTACCACAGGCATGGGGAGGAAATGCTACCACAGGCCTACCTCAGGCATGCTACCACAGGCATGAGGAAATGCTACCAAGGCATGGGGAGGAAATGCTACCTCAGGCATGGGGAGGGAAATGCTACCACCACAGGCATGCTACCACAGGGAGGGAAATGTACCACAGGCATACCAGGCATGGGAGGGAAATGCTACCACAGGCATGGGGAGGAAATGCTACCACAGGCATGGGGATGGGAAATGCTACCTCAGGCATGGGAGGGAAATGCTACCACTGGCATGGGGAGGAAATGCTACCACTGGCATGGGGAGGAAATGCTAACTGGCATGAGGAGGAAATGCTACCACAGGCATGGGGAGGGAAATGCTACCACAGGCATGGGAAATGCTACCACAGGCATGGGGAGGAAATGCTACCACACATGGGGAGGCATGCATGAGGGGAAATGCTACCACAGGCATGGGGAGGAAATGCTGGCATGGGGGGAAATGCTACCACAGGCATGGGGAGGGAAATGCTACCACAGGCATGGGGAGGGAAATGGGAACTTTCCACACCGGTGACACTTTATTGTAATGTCAAGACAGTACTACTATAGTTCTACATCTGTAAAGCACCTTTCATAAAAATTAAAACACTACAAATATATTTAAAAAACAGTACATACAGTACATACATAGGCAGCAGGTAGCCTAGTGGTTAGAGAGTTGGACTTGTAACCGAAAGGTTGCAAGATCGAATCCCCCAGCTGACAAGGTAAAAAATCTGTCGTTCTGCCCCTGAACAAGGCAGTTAACTGTTGCTAGGCCATCATTTAAAATAAGCATTTGTTCTTAACTGACTTGCCTAGTTTAATAAAGATAAAATAAATAAATGAACATAGTAAACAACAAATAAAAAACAAAATATATATATATGTGTGTAATAACATATAATCAAAAAATAGTTGGTGGCGTTTTAATATGTATTGATAGCGACTTCCTGGTTTTACAGTATGTCACATGGATGCTGTCTTCCTCAGTTCTGTGAATTGCCATGCAGTCTGCAGTGTGAGCAGTCCTGTACAACTGCATGCTGTAGGTTTGTGTGTGTGTGTGTGTGTGTGTGTGTGTGTGTGTGTGTGTGTGTGTGTGTGTGTGTGCGCATGAGTGAGTTTGTACTAAGTTGTTTCACAATGTCTGGGTGTAATTTGGTTTCTGGGGTGTATAAAGGTCATGCAATGTGTGTGTGTGTGCGCGCGTGTGTGTGTCCGTGCATGTTTGTGTGTGTGTCTATGACGGAGATCGTGTGACAGGAGGGGGGAGTATGACTCCCTAGGTAACATCGTCCCATAGAGACACAATCTGTTCACCAGAGAGGAGGGGAGGGTGAGAGAGAAAGAGAGAGGAGGGCAGGGTGAGAGAGAAAGAGAAAGGGGGGAGTGGGGATAAGGGAAGCCATCACTGTTATCTTAATTCAAATGGCAATAGCAGCAATCATTTAGAGCGTCAAGAGGGAGATTTGAAGAGGATTTTAATCAATCTCATCAGACAGCGCCCAATGTTCAATATGTCCACCTTCAACTTTCACTAGGTTTCAAATAAACCACTGGACTTAACGAAGGTTTCCACCCACTGACCTTCAAACGTTCTCTGAGTCCCAAAGGCATCCTATTCCCTACAGGGCTCTGGTCAGAAATAGTGCACTATGTAGGGAATAGTGTGTCATTTGGGAGGTATGGACAGTAGACAAGGGCTCTGTTCTGAAGCCCCCAACGTCACTTCACCAACGACATCCAACCAGTCATCCCTTCCATTCAACCAGTTCATTCATTTCATTGAACTTTAGAGCTGGAATCCTTAGTTGCTACATCCATTTTTGGACTCATTAATTAATGATTTATACTCTTGAAGAATCTAACTTGTAAATGCCCCATGAGCTTAGTTTAACTGTTGTGCCCCATCAGAACCCCAAATTTAAGCTTGTTTTACTCCAATGTTTGTAAACAAAGAGAATGTAAACAAACTCTGTATAGCCTCATAGCATGGATCCAACTATACTTTTCATATCATGGATGGTCTGTCCTTGCATTTACTGTACAGAGCTCTTGTTTTGAATTTTAGAGTGGTTACTCGTCTCCAGGCCCATCCCTCAGTTTATTTGACCAAAACACAGGCGGGGTGCCCACTTGTTGTTGTTTCAATATAGCATTCCAGCTTTAACTTTGTTTTTCATGAACAAATTCCAAAGCTGAACACCTCAACAGTTTGATTATTTATCAATATTAAAAGGAATCAGCACATGTTTCCCCATTTCATTTAGTGAATGGTTTTGGATGAGTGTAGTTGCAGCAGCTCTTTCACAGTCTCCCACCCACCTAACACAATGACATAGTGTCCTCAGTCCAGACTCCAGGGATGTATATATGCTGTATGTCACAACATTAGACTGTACAGCAGACACTATGACAACAGTGGATATAATGACAATAGAGACAAGTGGAGGGAGGAGAAAGGATGACATAAAGACAGGATGAGAGGGAGGGACAGCAAGAGGAGGGAGGGACAGCAAGATTTTGAGAGGGACAGCAAGAGTTTGTGAGGGACAGTAAGAGGAGGGAGGGACAGCAAGAGGAGGGAGGGACAGCAAGAGGAGGGATGGACAGCAAGGGAGGGAGGGATGGACAGCAAGAGGAGGGAGGGACAGCAAGAGGAGAGAGGGGAGAGGACAGCAAGAGGAGGGAGGGCAGCAAGAGGAGGAAGGGACAGCAAGAGGATGGAGGGACAGCAAGAGGAGGGAGGGGCAGCAAGGAGGATGGGGGACAGCAAGGCAAGAGGGAGCAAGAGGAGGGAGGGACAGGGACAGCAAGAGGAGGGAGGGACAGCAAGAGGAGGGAGGGACAGCAGGGACAGCAAGAGGAGGGAGGGAGGAAATATCATTATATATGGACAAGTGATCACTAGGGCGTCTGAGATGACGTAACATTTTACTCTCTTCTCTCTCTCTCGTTCCCTCTATTCCTCTCTGTCTGTCTCTCATCCTCTTATGAGGGGATTATCAGGAACGCTCTGTGAATTTGAGAATTTAATATAAAAGGTAACAAAAGAGTTGTCATCAGCTCATTTGCCAAGCCAGTCTGTTCTATATGTTATAACACACATGGAGGCCCAGCCAGTCTGTTCTATCTGTTATAACACACATGGAGGCCCAGCCAGTCTATCTGTTATAACACACATGGAGGCCAGCCAGTCTATCTGTTATAACACACATGGAGGCCCAGCCAGTCTATCTGTTATAACACACATGGAGGCCCAGCCAGTCTAGATGTTATAACACACATGGAGGCCCAGCCAGTCTATCTGTTATAACACACATGGAGGCCCAGCCAGTCTATCTGTTATAACACACATGGAGGCCCAGCCAGTCTATCTGTTATATGGAGGCCCAGCCAACACACATGGAGGCCCAGCCAAGTCTATCTGTTATAACACACATGGAGGCCCAGCCAGTCTATCTGTTATAACACACATGGAGGCCCAGCCAGTCTATCTGTTATAACACACATGGAGGCCCAGCCAGGCTGTTATAACACACATGGAGGCCCAGCCAGTCTATCTGTTATAACACACATGGAGGCCCAGCCAGTCTATCTGTTATAACACACATGGAGGCCCAGCCAGTCTATCTGTTATAACACACATGGAGGCCCAGCCTAACACACATGGAAAGTCTATCTGTTATAACACACATGGAGGTTATAACACCTGGAGGCCCAAAGTCTATCTGTTATAACACACATGGAGGCCCAGCCAGTCTATATGTTATAACACACATGGAGGCCCAGCCAGTCTATATGTTATAACACACATGGAGGCCCAGCCAGTCTATATGTTATAACACACATGGAGGCCCAGCCAGTCTATCTGTTATAACACACATGGAGGCCCAGCCAGTCTATCTGTTATAACACACATGGAGACTCAGCCAGTCTATCTGTTATAACACATGGTGGAGACTGTTATCAGCCAGTCTATCTGTTATAACACACATGGAGGCCCAGCCAGTTATCTATATGTTATAACACACATGGAGGCCCAGCCAGTCTATCTGTTATAACACACATGGAGGCCCAGCCAGTCTATCTGTTATAACACACATGGAGGCCCAGCCAGTCTATCTGTTATAACACACATGGAGGCCCAGCCAGTCTATCTGTTATAACACACATGGAGGCCCAGCCAGTCTATCTGTTATAACACACATGGAGGCCCAGCCAGTCTATCTGTTATAACACACATGGAGGCCCAGCCAGTCTATCTGTTATAACACACATGGAGGCCCAGCCAGTCTATATGTTATAACACACATGGAGACTCAGCCAGTCTATCTGTTATAACACACATGGAGGCCCAGCCAGTCTATATGTTATAACACACATGGAGACTCAGCCAGTCTATATGTTATAACACACATGGAGGCCCAGCCATCTGTTATAACATCTGTTAAAACACACATGGAGGCCCAGCCAGTTTATATGTTATAACACACATGGAGGCCCAGCCAGTCTATCTGTTATAACACACATGGATGCCCAGCCAGTCTATCTGTTATAACACACATGGAGGCCCAGCCAGTCTATCTGTTATAACACACATGGAGGCCCAGCCAGTCTATCTGTTATAACACACATGGAGGCCCAGCCAGTCTATCTGTTATAACACACATGGAGGCCCAGCCAGTCTATATGTTATAACACACATGGAGGCTGCCCAGCCAGTCTATCTGTTATAACACACATGGAGGCCCAGCCAGTCTATCTGTTATAACACACATGGAGGCCCAGCCAGTCTATCTGTTATAACACACATGGAGGCCCAGCCAGTCTATCTGTTATAACACACATGGAGGCCCAGCCAGGCAGTTAAAACACACATGGAGGCCCAGCCAGTTTATATGTTATAACATACATGGAGGCCCAGCCAGTCTATATGTTATAACACACATGGAGGCCCAGCCAGTCTATCTGTTAAAACACACATGGAGGCCCAGCCAGTCTATCTGTTATAACACACATGGAGGCCCAGCCAGTCTATATGTTATAACACACATGGAGGCCCAGCCAGTCTATCTGTTATAACACACATGGAGGCCCAGCCAGTCTATCTGTTATAACACACATGGAGGCCCAGCCAGTCTATATGTTATAACACACATGGAGGCTCAGCCAGTCTATATGTTATAACACACATGGAGGCCCAGCCAGTCTATCTGTTATAACACACATGGAGGCCCAGCCAGTCTATCTATTATAACACACATGGAGGCCCAGCCAGTCTATATGTTATAACACACATGGAGGCCCAGCCAGTCTATCTGTTATAACACACATGGAGGCCCAGCCAGTCTATCTGTTATCATATTATAGTTATAACACACATGGAGGCCCAGCCAGTCTATATGTTATAACACACATGGAGGCCCAGCCAGTCTATATGTTATAACACACATGGAGGCCCAGCCAGTCTATCTGTTATAACACACATGGAGGCCCAGCCAGTCTATCTGTTATAACACACATGGAGGCCCAGCCAGTTTATATGTTAAACACACATGGAGACTCAGCCAGTCTATATGTTATAACACACATGGAAGGCCCAGCCAGTCTATATGTTATAACACACATGGAGGCCCAGCCAGGCTGTTCTGTCTGGCAGTGAGGTAGTGTGTATGTTATAACCTTCACAGCACCTTTATAACCTGTTATAGGTTATAGAACTGCTACAGCAACTCCTAAGTCAACATTGTGGAGTAGATTGTGCTCACAATCAATGTGAGATGGTTGTATGGATGGATTGATGGACAGATGGATTGATGGACAGATGGGTAGATGCATCGATGGATGGATCAATGTTAGATTACAACCTACTACATTATTTTAAATGATCATCCAGTCCATATCCACAGCTCTACACAGAGCATCACTGAGACACTGGCCGTGTCCCAATACCCGTAGTTGAATTCTAAATAGTAGGCTGATTGGGTATGGGAAAATATTCCTTTTATAGCATGTTACATTTTGAGAACTGAGTATACTTTAAATGCCAGGATCTCATAGTCTTTTCGGCTTTCCGTCTAGTAGGAATTGGATGCATGCTATTGAGGAAAAGCATTGTCTCTTCAGACCCACGCTGTGTTTGACAACAGCCGGTAATCAGATAAGAAGACGGGCTGTATCAATATGAACGAACAGGGAGACAACGCAATTGCATATTACAAATCAAATCAAATGTTATTTGTCACATTCGCCGAATTCAACAGTGAAATGCTTACAAGCCCTTAACCAACAATGCAGTTTTAAGAAAAATAAGTGTTAATAACAAAGTATTTACTAAATAAACAGAAGTGAAAAAGGTAAATACAAAAAATTGAAGAAAAAATAAATATAACAAATAATTGAAGAGCAACAATAAAATAACAGTAACGAGGCTATATACAGGGGGTACCAGTACAGAGTCAATGTGTGGGGGCATGGGTTAGTCCAGGTCATTGAGGTAATATGTACATGTAGGTAGGGGTATAATGATTACATGACGTATTGTCAGTATAATATTTGTTGCTTACTGCATACATTGTTACTAAATAGTAGGTTCTAAATAGCATGTAGTAAGATTAGGACACAGTGTGTAGTTTTATTAAGTAGTAGGCAAGACAGATTTCGGACACGGCCAATATTTAACAGTATCCTACTGTTTCTAACTGTAGAACAGTCCTCTGTTACAGTACTTCACTGTAAATCAGAGTCTATATCCAGTCATTTGAAACTTTAGAGGTTCCTCTCAGTATGGAACGCTGTTTATTGTTATAAAGATGATAACGCAGGCCCCGTCATTACTAACATTATCACAGAGTGCCATGGATTCCATAGTGTCACCAGAGGGACTAGCTGGGACTGGCTGTACATGCAGATATGGATTCCATAGTGTCACCAGAGGGACTAGCTGGGACTGGCTGTACATGCAGATATGGATTCCATAGTGCCACCAGAGGGACTGGCTGTACATGCAGATATGGATTCCATAGTGTCACTAGAGGGACTAGCTGGGACTGGCTGTACATGTAGATATGGATTCCATAGTGTCACCAGAGGGACGAGCTGGGACTGGCTGTACATGTAGATATGGATTCCATAGTGTCACTAGAGGGACTAGCTGGGACTGGCTGTACATGTAGATGTGGATTCCATAGTGTCACCAGAGGGACGAGCTGGGACTGGCTGTACATGTAGATATGGATTCCATAGTGTCACTAGAGGGACTAGCTGGGACTGGCTGTACATGTAGATATGGATTCCATAGTGTCACCAGAGGGACAAGCTGTACATGTAGATATGGATTCCATAGTGCCACCAGAGGGACTAGCTGGGACTGGCTGTACATGTAGATATGGATTCCATAGTGTCACTAGAGGGACTAGCTGGGACTGGCTGTACATGTAGATATGGATTCCATAGTGTCACCAGAGGGACAAGCTGTACATGTAGATATGGATTCCATAGTGCCACCAGAGGGACTAGCTGGGACTGGCTGTACATGTAGATATGGATTCCATAGTGTCACCAGAGGGACTGGCTGTACATGTAGATATGGATTCCATAGTGCCACCAGAGGGACTGGCTGTACATGTAGATATGGATTCCATAGTGTCACCAGAGGGACTGGCTGTACATGTAGATATGGATTCCATAGTGCCACCAGAGGGACTAGCTGGGACTGGCTGTACATGTAGATATGGATTCCATAGTGTCACCAGAGGGACTAGCTGGTACTGTAGATATGGATTCCATAGTGTCACCAGAGGGACTAGCTGGGACTAGCTGTACATGTAGATATGGATTCCACAGTGCCACCAGAGGGACGAGCTGGGACTGGCTGTACATGTAGATATGGATTCCATAGTGCCACCAGAGGGACTAGCTGTACATGTAGATATGGATTCCATAGTGTCACCAGAGGGACTAGCTGGTACTGTAGATATGGATTCCATAGTGTCACCAGAGGGACTAGCTGGGACTAGCTGTACATGTAGATATGGATTCCACAGTGCCACCAGAGGGACGAGCTGGGACTGGCTGTACATGTAGATATGGATTCCATAGTGCCACCAGAGGGACTAGCTGTACATGTAGATATGGATTCCATAGTATCACCAGAGGGACTAGCTGTACATGTAGATATGGATTCCATAGTATCACCAGAGGGACTAGCTGGGACTGGCTGTACATGTAGATATTGATTCCATAGTGCCACCAGAGGGACTAGCTGTTCATGTAGATATGGATTCCATAGTATCACCAGAGGGACTAGCTGGGACTGGCTGTACATGTAGATATGGATTCCATAGTGTCACCAGAGGGACTAGCTGGGACTGGCTGTACATGTAGATATGGATTCCATAGTGTCACCAGAGGGACTGGCTGTACATGTAGATATGGATTCCATAGTGTCACCAGAGGGACACTAGCTGGGACTGGCTGTACATGTAGATATGGATTCCATAGTGCCACCAGAGGGACTGCCTGTACATGTAGATATGGAATCCATAGTGTCACCAGAGGGACTGGCTGTACATGTAGATATGGATTCCATAGTGTCACCAGAGGGACTAGCTGGGACTGGCTGTACATGTAGATATGGATTCCACAGTGCCACCAGAGGGACTAGCTGGGATTTGCTGTACATGTAGATATGGATTCCATAGTGCCACCAGAGGGACTAGCTGTACATGTAGATATGGATTCCATAGTGCCACCAGAGGGACTGGCTGGTACTGTAGATATGGATTCCATAGTGTCACCAGAGGGACTGCCTGTACATGTAGATATGGATTCCATAGTGTCACCAGAGGGACTAGCTGGGACTGCCTGTACATGTAGATATGGATTCCATATTGTCACCAGAGGGACTGCCTGTACATGTACAGGAGATATGGATTCCATAGTGTCACCAGAGGGACTGCCTGTACATGTAGATATGGATTCCATAGTGTCACCAGAGGGACTGCCTGTACATGTACAGGAGATATGTGCATGTGTTATCTTATCTGCAAGTCAACAGCAGATACTGTCAGCTTAAGGCCACATCTGATTTACTTTAGCCTTCTGTTGATAAATGTGAAAGGTATTACCATGCTATGCTCTCATTGCATTATGGGTAGTGCAGTGCTTCACGCCGCACACACAGTCAAGGCTGAAACGCACCTGTTGAATAAACCAAGGTTGCTATTTGACATTTAACTGGAACAGCAATGGAAAGAGGACCTGAGTTATCTGTTGTCCCCTCAATGTAATGATAATCGTATTCCTCGACTGTCAATGTGTTGTATTGGGTTTATAAAAGGGCACCGTTAAAAAAACGGACAGGAGAAAACAAAGAAAAGTGTTTCCTATCAGGCACAATGGAACGATGGAGCCAATGGGACTGTTCCTAAAGCACCAACGTTGCAGGCCAGGATCGCTAAATCAACCACAAGTTCTCCCAACATTCAGAGTACAGTATTTCTACCTGGTTTGCTCCAGGCTGTCGGCATAGTACTGTCTGACCTGTCTCTGAATGGCCCAGGAACCTCTTCCCAGCAAACAGCGAACATTCGGGTCACTTTCCAATGGAGTCCCAATTTGGTGTACAACTAACGTTAGCATGACCACATCTCATTTGTGTTTGTTTTTGACATTTCTACAATGTTTTTTTGTCCAGTTAAATGAATGTTCATAGAGAAAACATCTTATTGGGGAGCATCCCTGGGAACCCCAGTTAATAATTCAGAGAACTTTTAGAGAAGTTGACATTTTAAACCTTCTCAGAATGTCCCTACTAACATTTTGGGAAAGCAGAGGTACCGGTAAACATCAATTGTTTTCTAGTGTAACAGACATCACTCTGTTTGCTTAGCGAGTACCGCTTCCTCCTGATTTGGCTCATACCAAGGCTCTGACCCAGAATCTCTGCCTCGTAAACACATTGACCTCCCTCCTGACCTACCAAGGCTCTGGCTCATACCAAGGCTCTAACCCAGAATCTCTGCCTCGTAAACACACCTGACCGACCTCCTGATTTGGCTCATACCAAGGCTCTGACCCAGAATCTCTGCCTCGTAAACACACCTGACCTCCCTCCTGGTTTGGCTCATACCAAGGCTCTAACCCAGAATCTCTGCCTCGTAAACACACCTGACCGACCTCCTGATTTGGCTCATACCAAGGCTCTAACCCAGAATCTCTGCTAAACACACCTGACCGACCTCCTGATTTGGCTCATACCAAGGCTCTGACCCAGAATCTCTGCCTCATAAACACACCTGACCGACCTCCTGATTTGGCTCATACCAAGGCTCTGACCCAGAATCTCTCGTAAACACACCTGACCGACCTCCTGATCTGGCTCATACCAAGGCTCTGACCCAGAATCTCTGTCTCGTAAACACACCTGACCGACCTCCTGATTTGGCTCATACCAAGGCTCTAACCCAGAATCTCTGCCTCGTAAACACACCTGACCGACCTCCTGATTTGGCTCATACCAAGGCTCTGAGCCAGAATCTCTGCCTCGTAAACACACCTGACCATCCTCCTGATTTGGCTCATACCAAGGCTCTGACCCAGAATCTCTGCCTCGTAAACACACCTGCAAACATACCTGACCGCCCTCCTGATTTGGCTCATACCAAGGCTCTGAGCCAGAACGTAAACACACCTGACCCTCCTGATTTGGCTCATACCAAGGCTCTGACCCAGAATCTCTGCCTCGCAAACACACCTGACCGCCCTCCTGATTTGGCTCATACCAAGGCTCTAACCCAGAATCTCTGGACATCCCTCCTGAAACACACCTGATCTCTGCAAACACACCTGACCTCCCTCCTGATTTGGCTCATACCAAGGCTCTGACCCAGAATCTCTGTCTCGTAAACACACCTGACCGCCCTCCTGATTTGGCTCATACCAAGGCTCTGACCCAGAATCTCTACATCGTAAACAAACCTGACCGCCCTCCTGATTTGGCTCATACCAAGGCTCTAACCCAGAATCTCTGTCTCGTAAACACACCTGACCGACCTCCTGATCTGGCTCATACCAAGGCTCTGACCCAGAATCTCTGTCTCGTAAACACACCTGACCGACCTCCTGATCTGGCTCTACCAAGGCCTGAATCTCTGTCTTTGGACCTCCTGATTTGGCTCATACCAAGGCTCTAACCCAGAATCTCTGCCTCGTAAACACACCTGAACCTCCTGATTTGGCTCATACCAAGGCTCTGAGCCAGAATCTCTGCCCGCAAACACACCCTCCTGACACCTGCCCTGACCGCCCTGATTTGGCTCATACCAAGGCTCTGACCCAGAATCTCTGCCTCGTAAACACACCTGACCACCCTCCTGATTTGGCTCATACCAAGGCTCTGAGCCAGAATCTCTGCCTCGTAAACACACCTGACCACCCTCCTGATTTGGCTCATACCAAGGCTCTGACCCAGAATCTCTGCCTCGCAAACACACCTGACCGCCCTCCTGATTTGGCTCATACCAAGGCTCTAACCCAGAATCTCTGCCTCGCAAACACACCTGACCGCAAACATACCTGACCGCCCTCCTGATTTGGCTCATACCAAGGCTCTGAGCCAGAATCTCTGCCTCGTAAACACACCTGACCACCCTCCTGATTTGGCTCATACCAAGGCTCTAACCCAGAATCTCTGCCTCGCAAACACACCTGACCGCCCTCCTGATTTGGCTCATACCAAGGCTCTGACCCAGAATCTCTGCCTCGTAAACACACCTCACCTCCCTCCTGATTTGCCTCATACCAAGGCTCTGACCCAGAATCTCTGCCTCGTAAACAAACCTGACCGCCCTCCTGATTTGGCTCATACCAAGGCTCTAACCCAGAATCTCTGCCTCGCAAACACACCTGACCGCAAACATACCTGACCGCCCTCCTGATTTGGCTCATACCAAGGCTCTGACCCAGAATCTCTGTCTCGTAAACAAACCTGACCGCCCTCCTGATTTGGCTCATACCAAGGCTCTGACCCAGAATCTCTGTCTCGTAAACACACCTGCCTGCCCTCCTGATTTGGCTCATACCAAGGCTCTGACCCAGAATCTCTGCCTGTAAACACCTGACCGACCTCCTGATTTGGCTCATACCAAGGCTCTAACCCAGAATCTCTGCCTCGCAAACACACCTGACTGCAAACACACCTGACCTCCCTCCTGATTTGGCTCATACCAAGGCTCTGACCCAGAATCTCTGTCTCGTAAACACACCTGACCGCCCTCCTGATTTGGCTCATACCAAGGCTCTGACCCAGAATCTCTGTCTCGTAAACACACCTGACCGCCCTCCTGAAGTGTCTTACCCAGCTATTCGGTAGCAGGTGGGGATCTTTCAGGCTAAGGAGTGAATTTCACACATCCCCATGTGTTACACTGGATTCCTTCTTCCTGACATCATTAATACAGTGCCTAGGGTCATCTGACTCCTGCCTCATGTCTCGTTTCCTACCTCTTCATTATGTGTGTGTGTGTTTCCTACCTCTTAACTGCTGCCAGCTGAGACCAAATCAGAACACACTATATGAACTGTATCAGCTGACTGGGAAATTAAGTGGTTGAGCTTCAAATGAGGACACAGAAAGATGATGATGGTAATGATGATGATGGTGATGATGATGATGATGATGGTGGCGATGATGATGGTGATGATGATGGTGGTAGTGATGATGGTGATGTTGATGATGGTGGTGGTGATGATGGTGGTGGTGATGATGATGATGGTGGTGATGATGGTGATGACGATGGTGGTGGTGGTGGTGGTGGTGGTGGTGAATATGATGATGGGTGATGATGATGGTAGTGATGATGATGGTGATGGTTGATGATGTTAGTGATGATGGTGATGTTGATGATGGTGGTGATGATGATGATGATGATTGTGATGTTGATGATGATGGTAGTGGTGTTGATGGTGATGATTATGATGGTGGTGGTTATGATTATGATGGTGGTGGTGATGATGAAGGTGATGTTGGTGATGATGATTGTGGTGATGATGGTGATGATGATGGTAGTGATGATGATGGTGATGTTGGTGATGATGATGGTGGTGATGATGGTGATGACGATGGTGGTGGTGGTGGTGGTGAATATGATGATGGTGATGATGATGGTAGTGATGATGATGGTGATGTTGGTGATGATGTTGGTGATGATGATGATTGTGATGTTGATGATGATGGTGGTGGTGGTGGTGATGGTGATGAAGATGGTGGTGGTGGTGATGATGATGGTGGTGGTGGTGATGATGATGGTGGTGGTGATGATGATGATGGTGGAGTGATGATGATGGTGATGTTGATGTTGGTGATGATGATGATGATGATGATGGTGGCGATGATGATGGTGATGATGATGGTGGTAGTGATGATGGTGATGTTGATGATGGTGGTGGTGATGATGGTGGTGGTGATGATGATGATGTTGATGGTGATGTTGATGATGATGGTGGTGGTGTTGATGGTGATGATTATGATGGTGGTGGTTATGATTATGATGGTGGTGGTGATGATGATGGTGATGTTGGTGATGATGATTGTGGTGATGATGGTGATGATGATGGTGGTGATGTTGGTGATGATGATGGTGGTGATGATGGTGATGACGATGGTGGTGGTGGTGGTGGTGGTGGTGGTGAATATGATGATGGTGATGATGATGGTAGTGATGATGATGGTGATGTTGGTGATGATGATGGTAGTGATGATGGTGATGTTGATGATGGTGGTGGTGATGATGATGATGATGATGATTGTGATGTTGATGATGATGGTGGTGGTGGTGGTGATGATGATGGTGGTGGTGGTGATGATGATGGTGGTGGTGATGATGATGATGGTGGAGTGATGATGATGGTGATGTTGATGTTGGTGATGATGATGATGATGATGATGTGATGATGGTGCTGGATGCTTGTAACATGCCAGAGGGTTACATATCTTGTGGTCTCATACCTGGTCCATGACTAGCTACCAACCAGAAACAGAGAGTTTTACGGTGTTGAAGAGACATTGATACATCGTCACAGAGGTTATGGCAGCAGAAGAGGGACAGACCTTTTAGTTACAGCGTAATTGACATCGGCTGTGCTCACGAGGCACCAAACGGAAGAAAACGGACTGAAACAGGGAGAGAATTTCTGGGCTTAAGAAAACTCTCCTTTTCACAAACTTCCTTTCAGTTACTCTGAGTCACATTGATACAAGTGATCACGATGGGGGCTCTGTTCCATTTTGATTTAGTCCATTCAGGAGATGGATGGAGATTCTATCCATTCATTGAATGTGTTCATATACTTCTTGAATTACGTTTTAAATGTAATAAATTGAAAAGTTAATTTCCAGAATATATTAAATTAACATTTCTGGTGAAGTTAGCCACCTTGATAGTGCCCTTAGGTTAAAGAGACTGCACAATACTGTAGAGGACGTCCCACTAGAGTCCTGCCGAAGCCCTGGACCAGAGACCACACACCGTGGGGGAAAGGTAGAGGGCGTCCCACTAGAGTCCTGCCGAAGCCCTGGACCAGAGACCACACACCGTGGGGGAAAGGTAGAGGGCGTCCCACTAGAGTCCTGCCGAAGCCCTGGACCAGAGACCACACACCGTGGGGGAAAGGTAGAGGACGTCCCACTAGAGTACTGCCGAAGCCCTGGACCAGAGACCACACACCGTGGGGAAAAAGGGTCCCACTAGAGTCCTGCCGAAGCCCTGGACCAGAGACCACACACCGTGGGGAAAGGGAGAGGACGTCCCACTAGATTACTGCCGAAGCCCTGGACCAGAGACCACACACCGTGGGGAAAGGGAGAGGACGTCCCACTAGATTACTGCCGAAGCCCTGGACCAGAGACCACACACCGTGGGGAAAGGGAGAGGACGTCCCACTAGAGTCCTGCCGAAGCCCTGGACCAGAGACCACACACCGTGGGGAAAGGGAGAGGCGTCCCACTAGAGTGGACCAGAGACCCACACCTGTCCCCGAAGCCCTGGACCAGAGACCACACACCGTGGGGAAAGGAGAGGACGTCCCACTAGAGTACTGCGCCCTGGACCAGAGACCACACACCGTAGGGCGTCCCACTAGAGTCCTGCCGAAGCCCTGGACCAGAGACCACACACCGTGGGGAAAGGGAAACGGATTACTGCCGAAGCCCTGGACCAGAGACCACACACCGTGGGGAAAGGTCCCACTAGAGTACTGCCGAAGCCCTGGACCAGAGACCACACACCGTGGGGGAAAGGTGGACAAGAGACCACACACCATGGGGGAAAGGGAGGGCGTCCCACTAGAGTCCTGCCGAAGCCCTGGACCAGAGACCACACACCGTGGGGGAAAGGGAGAGGACGTCCCACTAGAGTCCTGCCGAAGCCCTGGACCAGAGACCACACACCGTGGGGGAAAGGTAGAGGGCGTCCCACTAGAGTCCTGCCGAAGCCCTGGACCAGAGACCACACACCGTGGGGGAAAGGGAGAGGACGTCCCACTAGAGTCCTGCCGAAGCCCTGGACCAGAGACCACACACCGTGGGGGAAAGAGCAGCCCTTTGAGTGAATAGAAGTGTAATTCACGTTAATTAACCCCGTGGGCGAGTCTCGTTAGCAGGTAGCATATGTGCTGGTGCCGGGCTGCAATCTGTCTCGTTGGGTCTCAATACAAAGGCTGATGGTTAATGAAGGCCCTGCTGCAACATCCACACCACTCAGCTCAGCTGTGATGGGCTGGTATCTCATCTCCTCCATTTGTATTGGGTGGATGGATACCATTATTCAGCAGATTAGTAGATGTGCTAAAATCCCAAATGTGCAGAGGGAAATCCAAAGGGACTTACTATTATAAATAAACAACATATTATGGGCTGGCCACCACATCCAAATTGCTTACTTTAGACAAAGAAACTGTCTCAATCAAATCTGCATATTGAAGGAAAGAAGTCCGACTAGTTTATCCTATTTTGATATTTGAAATACTGTGTAGTGCACATAAGTAGGTAAGTATGCTAAACAATCCTAGCATACAACAGTGCTTAGTGTACCAGTCCTCTGTCACGGCTGGCTGAAGGACTGGACCAAGGTGCAGCAAGGTAAGTGCACATTTTCTTTTTATTAAAAATGACGCCGACAAAACAAAGAACAAAAACCAAACCGTGAAGCTTTGGGCCATGTGCCCTGAACAAAGTCAAAGTTAACTTCCCACTAAACAGGTGGGAGGAAAGGGTACCTGAGTTTGGTTCTCAATCAGAGACAATGATAGACAGCTACCTCTGATTGAGAACCACACCCGGCCAAACACATAGAAATAGAAAATCGTAGAAAAAATGACATAGAATGCCCACCCTAGTCACACCCTGGCCTAACCAAAATAGAGAATAAAAAGCCTCTCTATGGCCAGGGCGTGACATCATCCTTCTCATGAACTCAATTTAATAATCAGTGCAATTCCCCAAGTGTGACCTATTGCTAAAATCAAGAGATGGGTAGTAAAGAATACTGTATGTCCATCCAAAAAACAATGATATAAAAGATAGGGTGGAGTTATGGAAAGACATGTTGGAGGAGATGGGTTGATTGTGTTCGAGTTAGAGGGAGAGAGTGGAAGAGAGAGAGATGGTGTTCCACTATAGAATAAAGACAGCCAGAGAAAAGTAAAGACTAGAGGATGGAGAGGCAGAATGAGGACTAGAGGATGGAGAGGTAGAATGAGGACTAAAGGATGGAGAGGTAGAATGAGGACTAGAGGATGGAGAGAGAATGAGGACTAGAGGATGGAGAGGAAGAATGAGGACTAGAGGATGGAGAGGTAGAATGAGGACTGGAGGAGGGAGAGGTAGAATGAGGACTAGAGGATGGAGAGGTAGAATGAGGACTAGAGGATGGAGAGGTAGAATGAGGACTAGAGGAGGGAGAGGTAGAATGAGGACTAGAGGATGGAGGGGTAGAATGAGGACTAGAGGAGGGAGAGGTAGAATGAGGACTAGAGGAGGGAGAGGTAGAATGAGGACTAGAGGATGGAGAGGTAGAATGAGGACTAGAGGAGGGAGAGGTAGAATGAGGACTAGAGGAGTGAGAGGTAGAATGAGGACTGGGAGAGGATGATCACTTGACACAGTGCGAGAGTATGTGTTGCGCTTGATGCCATCGTTTATTCCTCCATATTCATTTCCGGAAGTAAATATTTTGGGGTAATCCTAATCTGAATGTTGTGACAGATTAAGAGGGAGTGGGAGGAGAGATTGGGATCACTTGAACAGTGCATGAGAGATGGAAAAAGGGAGAGAGCGAGTGAGGAGGGGGGGAGAATACACCGGAAGAGGTGAGGAAGAGGTACAGTAGCAGGGGATAGGATAGAGGGAGGGAGGGAGGGAGGGAGGGAGGGAGGGAGGGAGGGAGGGAGGGAGGGAGGGAGGGAGGGAGGGCATAACATTTAATCCCATTTACATCCAAATAAACTGTTTTTTATCCCTCTATCTGTACATTGTATTAGTCAATATAACAATACACTCACTGTATACTACTTTGCTAAATAAATATTATGTACATTTCAATGTAGAACCAAGTTTTCTCTCTCTCTTCTATGCTGTTCTTGGTTTGCGTTTTACTGATTGCGTGTTTCCAGCGTTTGAAGGGATTACAACAAATCTGCTTTGTTGAAAGGGGGAGGTACAAGCTGCAGCATAAGAGCATTGACCAACATACGTATAGACAGATATACTGAACAAAAATATACACGCAACATGCATCAATTTCAGCCATTTTATTGAGTGAGAGTTCATATAAGGAAATCAGTCAATTGAAATAAATGCATATACATGTACTGCCAATTTCTCTAAAACTACGTTGGAGGTTTCTTATGGTGGAGGAATTAATATTAAATTCTCTGGCAACAGCTCTGGTGGACATTCATGCAATCAGCATGCACCTGTGTAATGATAATGCTGTTTAATTAGCTTCTTGATATGCCACACCTGTCAGGTGGATGGATTATCTTGGCAAAGGAGAAATGCTCACAAACATGGATTTAAACAAATTCGTGCACAAAATTTGAAAGAAATAAGCAGTTTGTGCATCTGAAAAATATTTCTGGGATCTTTTATTTTAGCTCATGAAACATGGGGACCAACACATTACGTTGCGTTTATATAATTTTCTTCAGTGCAGACAGACAGACAGACAGACAGACAGACAGACAGACAGACTGACTGAGAGAGAGAGAGAGAGAGAGAGAGAGAGAGAGAGAGAGAGAGATGAGGGAGAGAGAGAATATTAGAAGGGGGATAACTCAATAATTCATCTCCCCAAAAAATCTATTAATATTTAATCAAGCTAAGAGTTGGACTTGCTTGTGTGTATTGTGTATTTGTGTTCATTAAAATCCAATTGTATTTGTAACATGCGCCGAATACAACAGGTCTACCTTACAGTGAAATGCTTATTGTGTGTCTGTGTGTGTGTTCAGTGTGTGTCTGTGTGTTTGTCCAGTGTGTGTTCAGTGTGTGTGTGTTCATACTTAAAATAATGGACGAGGAGAATAGAGTGAGGCAAGAATCATCTCCAGGAATCTCTAAATCACTTGATTTGAATAAAGGATGAGTCTTTCTATTTAGACATTCTATTTGATTTAGTCCGGACTGATTCACAATGAATCAACTCTTTGGAACACAATGATTCCTAGCATTGATTCCGGCTGCTTTCGTCGACCTCACTGAGTAACTGGATCCTCCATGGAAACCAGACAACCTGTGAGCTCCTGTGTGACCCTGTACAAGCACACACACACATGCAAATGCAGGCACGCACTAAAACACACAAACACACTGATTCACACACACCTACACACACCTATATATATACACACACGCACACAAACACACCTATACACACACATATATACACACACACATATACACACACCTACAGTATATACAGTGCCTTGCAAAAGTATTCGGCCCCCTTGAACTTTGCGACCTTTTGCCACATTTCAGGCTTCAAACATAAAGATATAAAACTCTATTTTTTTGTGAAGAATCAACAACAAGTGGGATACAATCATGAAGTGGAACGACATTTATTGGATATTTCAAACATTTTTAACAAATCAAAAACTGAAAAATTGGGCGTGCAAAATTATTCAGCCCCCTTAAGTTAATACTTTGTAGCGCCACCTTTTGCTGCGATTACAGCTGTAAGTCGCTTGGGGTATGTCTCTATCAGTTTTGCACATCGAGAGACTGAAAATATTTCCCATTCCTCCTTGCAAAACAGCTCGAGCTCAGTGAGGTTGGATGGAGAGCATTTGTGAACAGCAGTTTTCAGTTCTTTCCACAGATTCTCGATTGGATTCAGGTCTGGACTTTGACTTGGCCATTCTAACACCTGGATATGTTTATTTTTGAACCATTCCATTGTAGATTTTGCTTTATGTTTTGGATCATTGTCTTGTTGGAAGACAAATCTCCGTCCCAGTCTCAGGTCTTTTGCAGACTCCATCAGGTTTTCTTCCAGAATGGTCCTGTATTTGGCTCCATCCATCTTCCCATCAATTTTAACCATCTTCCCTGTCCCTGCTGAAGAAAAGCAGGCCCAAACCATGATGCTGCCACCACCATGTTTGACAGTGGGTATGGTGTGTTCAGGGTGATGAGCTGTGTTGCTTTTACGCCAAACATAACGTTTTGCATTGTTGCCAAAAAGTTCAATTTTGGTTTCATCTGACCAGAGCACCTTCTTCCACATGTTTGGTGTGTCTCCCAGGTGCCTTGTGGTAAACATTAAACAACACTTTTTATGGATATCTTTAAGAAATGGCTTTCTTCTTGCCCTCTTCCATAAAGGCCAGATTTGTGCAATATACGACTGATTGTTGTCCTATGGACAGAGTCTCCCACCTCAGCTGTAGATCTCTGCAGTTCATCCAGCGTGATCATGGGCCTCTTGGCTGCATCTCTGATCAG